>NW_006414709.1:0-2712 GCF_000296735.1 Chrysochloris asiatica | reverse complement strand
TGGCCAAGTGGCAGCATCAATGGACTCAAGCATGGCAACAGTAGTGAGGTTTGCCCAGGATCGGGCAGTGTTTCGTCCTGCTGTGGCACCTAACAACATTCGTCCAACTCAATGGCACCTAACAACAACAACAAAATGACTCAGGACCATAGTTTCAGGGAACAAACACCATGGTCACTTGGTATAACATAGTTCACAAAGTAAACGTTCTACATCCTACTTTGCTGAGTAGCAACTGGGATCTTAAAAGCTCATAAGTGGCCATCTAAATTGCAACTACTGATCTCTTCTGGTCAAGAGAAGAGTGATGGAAACTGAAGATACTTGGAAGCAATTAGTCTAATAGACAAATGGACATGTGAACATCAGTCTCCATGACCCTGAGACCAGAAGAACTAGATGGTGCTCAGTTACCACTACCAACTGCTCTGAAAGGGAGCACATTAGAAAGCCCTAGATAAAGCAGGAGAAAATGTGCACAGAAATGGTGTGGAGGCCATGTCTAACTTCCCCTGGCTTCACAAGGGGGAAGGAGAATCAAACTCAAAATCAGCTCATGGTCAATTCCTTATAAAGCAGAGGTCAGACATGCCTCCACCCTACAACATTCTTTGTCCTCTTTTGACACCAACTGTCCCTCCCATAGCATCCTTACTTCTCTACTGGGTCCAATAATCCATTACACTGGTCACACAGAAATCAAGAGTATGGGGATCAGAAAAACACAGGCTACAACACTTCTCATTATGAATGTCTTTTCTCTGCCATACTATAGAAACGCTTCACTCTTGACTTAGGCCTCTCAGCCATGTGGTCCCTGGGCCTCTGCCCTGCTTGGGCAAGTGTTGCCAAATTCCTTTAGCCAGTCTGTAAATATCCAAAGAGCACATTCTGCAGGAAGCCTCCTGCCTGTAGGCACTCATCTCTACTTATTCCAAGGCTGGGAAGACCACAGCTCCTCTGTCTCTCCATGCTGCTGCCTCTGCTTTTCCAGGTAGGAATCTCACACTTGGCTCATAGCTCTTCTTTCTTGATGATCCTGAAATTGTCTGTTCCTGCTTCTGAGATGGCTCCTTTTTAAACCTTAGCAGGATGACAAAACTAACCAATCTCGGTGCTGGAGTCCTGTATATCTGTTTGCATCTCCTGGGAGTTAAGAAGGCTTTGGATAGAAAAGCCATATCAAGTAAATTCATGGTACCACAATGTGGAACAAAACTCAAAATCATAAAAACGACCAGGCTTTCTGGTCAGATAGAGACTATGTATGACTATGTATGACCCTAAGACTATGTATGACCTATGGTCACCCTTTAGGTGTGGAAATGAACTCACCCTTGTGGCTCAATTTTCAGCCAAGAAATAGATGGCTTGTTAAGTGCCATCATGTCGGTTCCGATGGGTATATAGGAGGTACAAAACACTAGTGAGGTATTCACACCATAGAATGGCCAACCATTCAAGATCAAAAGTGCACCATTTAACTAAGGGAAAAATTTTGAAGCATGGGGAAATAAGGAGGAAAGTCAACAAGAAATACAAAAAAAGAAGTGGGATCCTTTGTATTACCTGAGGGGATGGCAATCAAGATTAAATGAAGTGTGTGATTTGTTGAATGTAGAACTGAAGATTTGCTCTGTAAACTTTCATTTAATTGACAATAAAAGTTTTTGTTTTGTTTTTTTTTTTAAAGAAGAATGTAGTATCAGGATTTGAGGAAGACTTATTAACAACCTGTGATATGCAGATGACACAGCTTAGCTTGCTGAAGGTGAAGACGACATGAAACACTTCAGCTTTCAGTGTGGACTACACCTCAACATAAAACAGAAATCCTCACAACTGGACCAATAAACATCATGAAAAATGGAGAAAACACTGAAGTTGTCAAGGATTTCATTTTACTTAGATCCACAATCAACACCCATTGAAGAAACAGTCAAGTGATCAAATGATGTCTTGCATTGAACAAATCTGTTTCAAAAGACATCTTATGTTATATGTTAAAAAGCAAAGTGAGGACTAAAGTGTGCATGACCTAAACCATGATATTTTTAATCACCAGCAAGAGCTGGACAGTTAATAAAGAAAACCAAAGAAGAATTAATGTCTTTGAATTGTGGTATTGGTAAAGAATATTGAATATACCATGATTTCCAGAAGAATAAACAACTTTGTATTAGCAGAAGTACAGGCAGAATACTCCTTAAAAGAGAAAATGGCTAGACTTTGTCTTACATATACTTTGGACATGTTGTCGAGAGGGACCAGTGCTTGACAAAGTAGGAGGATCAGCAAAAACGAGAAAGGTTCTCAGCGAGATGTATTGACACAGTGGCTGCAAAAATGGGTCTAAACCAAGCAGTGACAGTAAGGATGGCACAGGGCCCAATATATAACAACAACAACAACAACAACACAGCCTAGAAATGATGATTCACAAGGAACCAATCTGATGAATGGGTACATGTTGCCCATGCACTTCACAGTTTGCTTATGGCTAATGTAAAGTCCTTTTGATTTTGAAACCAAGTCTATGAAAGATAGTCTAGACAGTCTTGGCTTCCGGTTTGCCAGGGCAGCCAGGCGGTGCTTGTGAGTAGGGGCTCCGGGATCGGGGAGGGGAAGCTCGTGAGTTGAGCCTCCCAGGTGGGAATTCACAGTCTCACGGCCCGCGTAAAGCTTAGTGCGCCAGAGGCTTAGACCCGTTTC
>NW_006414708.1:0-5425 GCF_000296735.1 Chrysochloris asiatica | reverse complement strand
TGAAGAAGTTGGTAGAATTCTTCTATTTCATCTTCACTGGCTTTAGTGGTTGGTGCATAAATTTGAATAATAGTGGTATGAACTGGGCTTCCCTGTAGGCACATTGATAGTATCCTATCACTTACAGCATTGTACCTCATTACTGATCTGGATATGTTCTTTTTGACGATGAATGCAACACCATTCTTTTTCAATTTGTCATTCCTTGCATAGTAAACCATGTGGTTATCAGATTCAAAATGGCCAATACCAGTCCATTTCAGCTCACTAATGCCTAAGATGTCGATGTTGATGTGTTCCATTTCATTTTTGACAACTTCTAATTTTCCCAGATTCATACTTCATACATTCCATGTTCCGATTTTCAGTGGATGTTTACAGCTGTTTCTCTTCATCTTGAATTGTGGTCCATCAGCAAATGAAGGTTCTGTGCACTTTTTTCCCCTGAGCTTAACTCTATTCATGTCATCGTGGTCAACTCTACTTTGAGGAGGCATTTTTTTCCCCAGTCGCATTCTGAGTGCCTTCCCACCTTCTGGTCCTGTATCTGACAATGTTTCTCTGTTATTCATAGAGTTTTCAGTGACTAGCGATTCGGAAGTAGTTTGTCACTCTTTCTTCTTAGTCGGTCTTTGTCTGGAAGCTCATCTGAAACCTGTCCACCTTGGGTGACCCTGCAGGTTATTTAAAATACCGATGCATAGCCCTCAGAATCACAGCAACTCAAGCCACCACAGCACGACAGACAGACGAGTGGTGGCTGTTTTGTTTTATGTTGCCATGTGGAATATATGGGATCAAATCAACTACATTTGTGGAAAGAAATGATGGAAAAACTCTATCATCTGTCAGAACACAGGGTGACTGAAAAGCAGACCATCAATTGTGTATATACAAGTTCAAGCTGATGCTGAAGAACATTAAAACAAGTCCATGAGAGCCAAAATACAACCTTCACTATATCCCACTGAATTTAGAGACAATTTCAAGAATAGATTTGATGCATTGAATGGTAATTACTGAAGATTGGATGGGTTATGTGATGGAATAAAAAATATACATGATGAAATAAAAATATTATTTAAAATACTGGAAAGAAAGAAAAGACCAAAGTGAATGTCAGAAGAGACTCTGAAACTTGCTCTTGAAAGCAGACTAGCTAGTGTGAAAGGAAGAAATGATTAAAAGAACTGAACAGAAGATTTCAAAGGGTGACTAGAGAAAACAAAGACAGACATTATAATTAAGTGAAAAAAAAAAATACCTGGAATTAAAATTCAAAGGAAAGAATGTGTTCAGCATTTCTCAAGCTAACAGAATCTGAGGAAATTAAAAATTCAAATTGTGACATGGAAGGATTCTATAACAAAAACAATGAAAATCCCATGAAGCATAAAAAGGTAATGGAATTAATGCAGAGTCACTGTACCAGTAAGAATTAGCCAATGTTCATTCATTCTAGGATGTAGTAAATGATCTAGAACTCATGGTATTGAAGAAAGAAGTTCAAGTTGCACTTAAGGTATTATTGAAAGATAAGGTTCCAAGAATTGATGAAATACAAATTTTCTTCTGCTTCAGCTTGAACTTGTATATGAGCAATTGATGATTTGCTCTGCAGTTGTCCTGTGTTCTGACTGATGATATTGGGTTTCTCTATCATCTCTTTGCACAAACGTAGTTGATTTTATTGCTCTATATTTCCTACAGTGAGGGTCATGTGTATCATTACCAGTTATGTTATTGAAAAGATATTTGCAAATGTTTGAAGAAACGGGTGTAATGTTGGAGATTTGCATCATCCATCTATGCCAAGAAATTTAGAAGGCAGCTACCTGGCCACCTGACTAGAAGAGATCCATATTTGTGCCCATTTCAAAGAAAGATAATCCAATAAAATGTGGAATTATCAAAAAGTTTTGTTAATATCACACAAAGTAAAATTTTGCTACAGATAATTCAAAAATGGTTGTAACAGTACATGGACAGAGAACTACTAGAAATTTAAGTAGGATTTAGGTGAATTTTGGCTAAAACAGAGAATACAAGAAACATGTTGGTATGCATTTTCTTTACTATGCAAATGCATTCAACTTTATGGATTGTAATAAGTTATGGATAACATTGGGAAAAAATGGAAATTCCAAAACAATTAATTGTGCTCCCTGTACATAGGCAAAGAGGCAGCCATTCGGAACAGAACAAAATAAAAAGTATGGATCGTGGTGGTATCCTGTTTAACATATTTATTCAATCTATATGCTGAGCAAACAATCCAAGAAACTGACCATATGAAGAAGAACACAGCACCAGAGTTAGAGGAAGACATCAGCAACATGAGATATGTAGAAGACACAGCTTTTCTTGTTGAAAACAGAGAGGTTTTGAAGCACTTACTGATGAAGATCAACGATTACAACCTTCAATAAGGATTGTTGTTGTTGTTGTTGTTATGTGCCATTGATTATATCTCAATATAAAGAAAACAACAATCCTCACAACTGGACCACTAAGCAGTAGCATCATCATTGTTAAATGTTTAAGCTGTCAGAAGCATGTCTGCCCTAAGGCAGTAGCACAAAAATATTTCTCAGAACAAGGAAGGTGAGATTTCATCTTGTATACATTGGACATTTTATCAAGAGGGACCAGCTCCTAGAGATGGACACCATGCTTGATAAAACAGATGGCCAGCAAAAAGAGGAAGACCCTCAATGAATTAGACTGACAGTAGTTTCAACAATGAGCTCCAAAGCTGCAATGATTGTGAAGACGGAGAAGGACCAAACAGTGTTTCCTTTTATTATATATAGGGTTGCTATGAGTCAGCATCACTCATCTGCACATAACAGCAGCTTACTTATTGTAATAATCCTAGCAGGGAATGGTTTTTGTTATGTTAATTAGGCAATGCTGTTGTTAAGTACCATTGAGTTGGTTCTGACTCCTTGAGGTTGTTAAGTACCAACTCATGGTGACACTACAAATCTATTCTATCATTGTTGTTGTTGTTGATAGGTGCCATCCAGTCGGTACCTACTCATAGTGACCTTATGCACAGCAAAGCAAAACACTGCCCGATGTTGGTCTGTAAGTCTTTACAGGAGCAGAAAGTCTCATCTTTCTCCCATGGAATGGCTGGTAGTTTCGAACTTCCAAGCTTGAGATTAGCAGCCCAATTCATAGTGGTTACGAATCAGGCTGCGAACCACAAGGTCAGCAGTTCGAAATTACCAGCCGCTCTGCAGGAGAAGATGAGTTATTCTGTGCCTGTAAAGATTTATAGCCTCAAAAACCCTGTACAGGGTCACTATGAGTCGGAACCAACTCCAAAGCACACAGTCACCACCACCAGCAGCTACCAGAGCTCCTTGCCAACCTTTTGATTCTCAGTCCAGTCCTGAGCCTAAAGCAGCACACCAGGAGCCCCATTAGATAATGCACTGTGTTATGTTAACGAGATGTTATGTTGTTAATGAGACAAGGGAGTGTGTCTTCATTATGTTAATGAGGCTATAGAGCTTGTCTTCTGCCACTCTCTTTCAAGATACAGAAGAAGCAGATTAAAATATCAGAATTGGGGGAGATGGGTGCCACAAGGAGATCACCAAGGATTCCAGAATAGAAAGCTGAAAAGAGACAAGAATCTCCCGGAGATGAGAGAGAGGGAGAGAGCCTTTCCCTACAGATGAAACTGTGAGAAAATAACTTCTGTTTGTTAACGTTGCCCTCTGGTGGGATTTCTGTTCTACCAGCACTCCACAACTAAGACAATAGGTGATTGGTGGTGATTAGTAAATTTATATCGATTTGATTGAATGAATGATGAAATCATCTTCAAATTCAATGTTTTTATTTCTATGTGCATCCTCTCAGTTCTCAGCCATCATGAGGGAACATTCATGATCTCAAGCAAAGACATTGCAGACAGATGTGTGATTAGGATGGACTGTTTTATTTAGATACGGTTTTCAGGCATGGGAGGAAGGTTGGCTAACAGGACTGGGTCATGGAGAGGTACAGGTGGGCTCAAGGAGATTCTAGTTGGAAGCCATGGTCTGCTGGATCCAGCTCACGTAGTTGCAGACCTTGGTGTAGACACCAGGTTTGCCCTTCATAGCACAGCCATAGCCCCAAGAGACGATGCCCTGGAGCTCTCCATTGCAGACCACGGGGCCACCAGAGTCACCCTGGACAAGAGGGAAGAGACAGTCAGCACTCTGAGTTGGACCCAGATGGAAGATGGCTCGCGTCAGTGCTCTGCTACTCTGGGGCTATCTTCCCAGGTTGTCATCCTCCATAAAGAAATCCCTTCTCAACTCCTGGAAATTCAACACTCAATCTCCCTATGTTACCCCATCCCTCCTCCCTCCTGCTTCTAGCTCCATCTCTAGTTACAAGTCTGTGGGCTTTTAAAAAGTGAGGCCTAGGGAGATTTAATGTCCCCCAGTGATCTCTGCTCTTTCCACAAGGGTTCCATCCCACAATGCACTCCTGTGTATCTTTAGCACGAACAAAGGAGAAAACCTGAAATGTATCCCTAAGCTGTTCTTCCCATAAATGGTTCCCAGAATCAATCCTCCGTGTTCCAGGAAAAGTAAGTATGATGGAACAGGGTAAGGATGAACTGTGGGAAGAAGGAAGGCTGAGAAACAAACCTGGCAAGAGTCTTTGCCACCCTCCAGGTAGCCCAGGCAGATCATGTTGTCGGTGATCTGGCCTGGGTAGGCATTGCGGCAGACACTGTCTGTGAGGATTGGGGCAGTCAGACACTGCAGCAGCTCAGGGTAGTTGTCTGTGGGGTGCAAGAGTGAAAACAGGAGGAGATTAGTCACAGGATTCCTGGAATTTCTTTCTCAACCTACTCCCTCTCTTTCCCCATTCTTTCTCTCAGATTGTCAGTGACTTCTACTTCAGGAGAATAGTGATGTTCTGGAATGTTCTAGCCAGCAAGTTGTTCTGACAAGATCCTTAGTGAGCACAGGCTGCCATTCTAGAGATTTTATTCTCAAACATGTTTACACGGAAGGCAGGACCAAATCCCTTACCTTCTGTTATACTTTCTACCAATCACTACCTTCTCACATCACTAGTCATCCCTCAGTTGAAATCTTAACATCTTTGTCATGTGTCTTCTGTATGCTCCCAGTCAAGGGACCTGGTTCAGTTTCATCAATATATTCAAAGACTCCATAGGCCCTCAATTTGTCCCGTGGGAACCTTGTGTTGAGTGGTAACTTGGACTGACCAACACTCATGCTCATTCCAGGGAGACTTACAGCCATTGCTCATGGTGTTTCCCCAGCCAGAGATGAGACACTGGGTGCCAGCAGCAGCGCAAGACCTTGGCAGGGAGATGGTGGACACTCGAGAGCTGATGGTAGCGGGGGCGTTCAGTTTAATCAGCATGATGTCATTGTCGATG
>NW_006414707.1:4379-5484 GCF_000296735.1 Chrysochloris asiatica | reverse complement strand
AACCCAGATTCTTGGATTATTTCCTCAGCATACAGGTTGAATAAATATGGTGAAAGAATACAATCCTGTCACACATCTTTCCTAATTTTAAACCATTTAACGTTCCATGTTCTGTTCAAATAACTGCCTCTTGGTCTATGTACATGTTCCTCATGAGCACAATTAAGTGTTTTGGAATATTCATACTTTGCAATGTTATCCATAGCTTGTCATGATCCACACAATCGAAAGCCTTTGAATAATCAATAAAGCACAGGTAAACATCTTTCTGATATTCTCTGCTTTGAGCCAAGATCCATCAGATATCAGCAATGATATCCCTCATTCCTGTCCTCTTCTGAATCCCGCTTGAATCTCTGGAAGTTTTTTTGTCAATGTTTGGTCGCAGCTGTTTCTGGATTCCCTTTAATAAAACTTTACTCACATATCAATAATATTGTATGATGATTTGCACATTCTGTTGGGTCCCCTCTCTTTGGAATGGGCACAAATACGGATCTATTCCAATCAGTTGGCCAGATAGCAGTCTTCCAAATTTCTTAGCATAGATGAGTGAATGCTTCCACTGCCACCTAACTTTGTTGTAAGATTCCAATTTGTATTCCATCAATTCCTGGTGCCTTATTCTTTGCCAATGCCTTCAATGTACCTCAGACTGATTCCTTGAGTATCATTGGCTCTTGATCATGTTACCTCTTGAAATGGTTGAACATTGGCCATTTCCTTTTGGTACTGTGACTCTGCATATTCCTTCCATCTTTTTTTAATTCTTTCTGCATCATTCGATTATTTGCCCAGAGAATCCATTAATAACACAAGTCAAAGCTTGAATTTTTTCTTCAATTCCCTCAACGTGAGAAATGCTGACTCCAGGTCTTTGCACACAGAAATCCAAAATATCCACTACTATTGTTTTATATTTCATTGTAATTTTTCATGCTTTGTGTGCATATGTATATAAAAAATTACAAACTGAGAAATCTTGTATCTTAATGAATTATATCCTAACTTTTTCATAATGGTTACTTTAAGCACACAGCTAACAAATTTGGTTTACTTAAAAATACATAGCATTATTTGTTGTTCTTGTCAGGTGCCATCGAGT
>NW_006414707.1:0-3407 GCF_000296735.1 Chrysochloris asiatica | reverse complement strand
CTTGGTCCAGGTACAGATTTCTCAGAAGTACAATTAAGTGTTCTGGAATACTCATACTTCTCAATGTTGTCCATAGCTTGTCATGATCCACACATAGCATTATAGAAACAACAAATTAGAAGAGTGATTTGAGGCTTAATAAAAGAAATAATTCTCTCAATAGCTTAATGGATATGTGAGTATAATGAATTAGAAAAACCTTTGAGTAGTAAAATATTAACATTTCAGGACTAAAAGAAACTCAGAAAACATAATTCCACCCCTATGTAAATGGTTAATTGAGCCCAATGCATCCTTGCTCATGAACACGTTGTTATTGTTGTTATGTGCTGTGGAGTCAGTTTCGACTCATAGCGACCCTGTATAGGGTTTCCAAGGCTACAAATCTTTAAAGGAGTAGAAAGCCTCATCTTTCTCCTGCCATGAACATGTTAGTGACAAAGAATTCAGTACTTCTCAATGGAGCCCTTTCCACTTTGACAGTTCTTGTATTAGTTAGGGCATTGCTCATGATTGTAACAGATAATCTACCCAAATAAATAAAAGTCCCAAAAGTCTTGCCTGTTTGATTCAGGGAAAAGACTCCTTCCTTCTTTGAGCATCAGGCTCCCAAGTTTTCCAAGCTCATCAGAATCCAGCCAGTGAAAGAAAACAAGCAAAGTGGATGGTGTAAGGAAGGTGTTGATGAGTGAGGACTGAAAGCAACCAGTATCACGTGGTCAGGACTGGATTGCATGGATAAGCTTAACTAAAAGGGAGGCTGCGAAATGCCGTTTAACTGTGTGCCTAAGGCAAGGAAAAACAAGTATAATAAATGGTTAGTAAGTCTTTGTGACAATCTTTTCTGCAAAAGCTTCACTCTATGATGATCCTAAATTACTCACAGATTGGTTCTGATTTAATTCCCAGGATAACACAAAATATTTCTAATCCCTCTTCCACAAAACATTCCTTCAAATGTTTAAAAAATTATTTCCTATATCTCATACCTCTTACTTTTGTTAATCTGAATATCCCAAGTTTTCTTCAATATCTTCATGAGATATTGCTATAGTCATGTGGAGTCATTTGGTATAGACACAAGTAAATTTACATACTTAAATAACTACTAGAAGGTTTTTAGGCATAGCAGAATAGTTGACATGAATAATACAAGTCTTTAGTCATCTACCAATTATTTAAGTCTACAAAGTATGTAATGCATGTTTAAAAGACATTCTATTGAAGAATTATTAAAATGAATCTGCTGCTTTAACAAGGCAAACTTCATATAACAAGATGCTACAATGGGGCTTGCTTGTTATATCTTAATATCAATGAGAGTACCTGTACAACAGATATCAGTTTACCAAACTATAGATATCAGATTACCAAATGAACAGGAGACAGAGTTCTCTCCCCATATACTTCCACATACAGATATCTAAAAAAAATAATAAAAGATCATGAGAAACTGCAACAATTCTTTAAATCTCTCAGCCAGATAAAAATATGTTTAAAAGGAGTCCAATAGAAGAAGTAGAAACAAAGATGTCTTTGCAAAGGGCATTTGCCTTTATCGTGAGTACTCCCTCTCTCAGTTTTGGGAGAGAAATGCAATCTTTTCATCTAAAGCCTAATGATAGGGTCTTTAAGGGGACCACATCAAGAGATTTTATATGTGCTTTCTGCAATCAGAAGGATGTAGAGAAGCCTAATGTCTAAGCCAAAATAGACTGAAGTCTAACTAAAGGGTAAGACAAAATCTTACTGACCACTTTAGGAACAATGAGCCAGGAGTTGCTCTTGTTGTTAAGTGCCGTCAAGTCTGTTGTGACCCATAGTGATCCTATGCAGGGTTTCCAAGGAGTGGCTGGTGAGCTTGAACTGTTGATCTCGTGGTTCAAAGCAACTTTGCAGTCCAGCGCATTAACCGACAGCTCCACACCAGGACTCCAAGAGAAACCGCGATACTGAGATCAGCCTGAACTCCAGAGTTCATTAGAGATACTTACTCTGAATCATATAGGTTACATTATACAGGATTGTGGTGCTGTAGGATAAGCATTGGTCTGATAACCATAAGGTCAGCAGTTCAAACCCACCAGTCGTTCCTTGGAAACCCTATGCAGGGTTGCTGTGAGTCAGAGCCAACTCAACGGCCCTTAACATCACACTGCAGCTTTCTTGGGTTTTATCTAATAGAGCCATCTATAGGAGCAAAAGAATAAGGTGAACCTGAGAAAGGCATCACAAGTCTTACCATTTAGAAAAGGAAAGTATCTGATCAAGTCTAAAGAAATGGAAAAGAGTTGAATAACCATAGAAATTTTGTAGAGCCCAGGAAAGTATACCATACAAAACAAAGTCAGGCTTAATCTTTTGTCAGGCTCACCCAGAAATGGCAACTTTAACCATCTTATTAGCCCAGAGAACATAAAGCTACACATCTAAGTAAAAATTGACCTATCTCAGTATATCATCACCCCATACTTGACCACATGAAACACAGGTAATGAATGAGTGGGGACAAGATGAACAGCAAGAATAGAGGGAGAATGATTGGATGCTACAAGAAAAAGCAAGTTGTTTGCCAGAGATCCATCAAGGCAAGCAATCAAGTCCCTTCAGGACAAACACCCCTCCAAGACTGAAACTCAAAGGGAACACATGAGCACGCATGTAAGCTTGCTGAAAACCATGTTGGTTTACTGGTGAGTGGAAGAGGGGCAAAGGCAGCAATAAAGAAATGGGGTGAGTACAACCACATTTCATAGACTCCCATTGACCTGGAGATAAGAGAGAAGAGGAAGAGGTGGTTGTTCTGAAGTGTGATGAGAATTGGAGACTCCTGAGTCCATGGACAAGGACACAGCCACAGAGGGCTAGAGCTGATAGTGAAGTATCCAGCCAATATGAAGTGAGGAGATATGCACAAGAATGCCCAAACTTTGCAGATAGTATCCATTTGACCTAATCTCAATGGCTTCATAATCAGGACTTAACTGTTGTTGTTGTTGTTGTCAGGTGCCATCGAGTCAGAACCAACTCATAGCGACCCCATGCACAGCAGAATGAAACAATGTCCGAACCTGGGCCAACCTCACTACCACTGCCACACTTGAGTCCATCAATGATGTCACCTGGCCGATCCATCTCCTTAGGGGTCTTCCTCTTTTTCTCTCACCCTCCATCTTACCCAGCATGACATCCTTCTCCAGCGATTGTTCCCTCCTGACAATATGTCCAAAGTATGAGAGACGAATTTTAGCCATCTTGGCCTCCAAGGAGCACTCTGGGTACACTTCTTCCAAAACAGATTTATTGGCTCTTTTGGCAATCCATGGCACTTTCAGTATTCTCCTCCAACACCACAATACAAAGGCATCAATTCTTCTACGATCTTCCTTATTCACTGTCCAGCTTTC
>NW_006414706.1:0-5427 GCF_000296735.1 Chrysochloris asiatica | reverse complement strand
AAAAATTGGAAGATTTAACTGAATTTTAAATCAAAATATTTTGGTTCAATTTAGTTCTGAAATTTCTTAAGACGAAATAATCTTTGTTTACATTGCCAAATATTTCTCTTACTTTTTTCATGGAACCAGCCAATAAATGAATCTCTGGAGTAATGAATGTACACATATGGGTCCTTTAGAAAATGTATTGTGTTGTGAGCTTCCATTTTTTTTTAATGTTTCAAAATGATGTTACAATAAAAAAAGAAATTGTCCTTGACTTTAATTTTTTTTTAAAAAATGGTTCTGAATAATTAAATCAAATCTGTTTATGTTCCTCATGGAAAAGAGAATCACCTATACATTTTCCTAATAAAGTCAGTACCTTGTATTTTACACTTTCTTCATAAAAATAAAATATCAGAAAAGTACAAATTTTTTCTTAGTAAAGAAAATTTTTCTCAAAAACTATTACATAGACTCAATATTCTTTTCCAATTTATTTGTCAAATACATGTTTATACTAATGATTATGTAAATTCCAAGAGTAAGAAACAGACTTGGATGTGTATGTCTTCTATGTATATTTGTGATTTTTTTTTAAAAGTAAATGCTGACTTAAAAAAATTACAGATTATTTAGTGTAATATAAAGTGTATATTATGATATAGAAAATTGTTAATTAACTTTTCATGCTGCATGTATGTATGTGTATATGTGTCCTGTTTTATATTGGTTGTTGCTTGTTAGATGACATCCTGTCAGCTCCAACTCATAGTGATACTATGAACAACAGAAAGAACTACTGCCCAGTCCTACACCATCCCCACAATTATGTTTTAGCTTACTGTGTCTGTCTATCTTGTTGACAGTCTTCCACTTTTTTGCTGATACTCTACTTTCCCAAGCATGATGTCCTTATCTGGGGACTGGTTCCTCCTAATAACATGCCCCAAGTACAAGAGACTAAGTCTTACCATCCTGGCTTCTAAGGAGCATTCTGCTGCATTTCTTTCAACACAGACTTGTTTGTTCTGGGAGTCCATGATACTTTCAATATTCCTCACCAATACCATAATTCAAATGCTTCAGTTCTTCTCCAGTCTTGCTTATTCATTGTCCAACTCGCACGTGCACATGAGGCAGTTGAAAACAGCAGAGCTTGGGTCAGGTGAATCTTAGTCCTCAAACTGATGGCCTTTGCTCTTTAACACTTTAAAGAGGTATTGCGCAGAAGATTTAGCCAATGTAATATGTTATTTGATTTCTTGACTGCTGCTTTCATGAGTATTGATTGTGGATCTGAGAAAAATGAAGTCTTTGACTATTTCAAACTGCACTCCATTTATAATGATGCTATCTATTAGTCCAGTTGTGAGGATTTTTGTTCTCTTTACATTGAAGTGCAGTTCATAGACTGCAGTCTTCATTAATGAGTATTTCAAGTCCTATTCACTTTCAGCAAACAAGTTATGTCATCTTCAAGTCTCGGTTGTTAAATGTTCTTCTTCATATAATCCAGTTTCTCAGATTATTTCCTCATCATACAGATTGACTACATATGGTGCCAGGATACTACCCTGGCACATACCTTTCTTGATTTTAAACCATTCTGTTTCCCCAGGTTCAGTTCGAATGACTGTCTCTTGATCTATGTACAAGGTCTTCATGAATGCAATTAAATGTCCTGGAATGCACATTCTTCACAAGGTTATCCATAAACTGTTTTGATTCACACAGTTGAATGCCTTTGCACAGGTAATAAAACAGAAGTAAATATCTTTCTGATGTTCTCTACTTTAAGCCCAAATCCACCTGGCATCAGTAATGATTTCGCTTCTGAATTTTGGTAGCTCCCAGTCAGTGTGCTACTATTAAATATGTTTTAATTATCTTGAGCAAATTTGAGACTGTAGATGATATTAATAATAATTGTTTGATGAGTTCTGAATTTCACTGAGCCACATTTCTTGGGAAAGGGCACAAATATGGGTTTTGTCTAATCAGTTGCTAGATAGCTATCTTCCAAATCTCCTTGCATAGATGAATGAGCACGTTGAGTGCTGCATCAGTTTATAGAAAATTTCCTATTTGTGTTCCATCAATTCATGAAGCCATGGTTTTCACCAATACCTTCAGTGCACCTTGGCTTTCTTCAATATCATTGGTTCTTAATCATACGATAATTTTTTGATGGTTGAACATTGACCAATTCTATTTGAAACTGTGTCTCTGTGTATTCCTTCCATCTTCTTTTGATGCTTCCTGAGTCATTCAATAATTTTTACCCATATAATCCTTGAATATTGCAAGTTGAGGCTTCAGAAATGCTGTGTGAATTTATTATAATACTTGACTTTGCCTTGTCAAGCTGGCCTTTGAACTGTTCTGTCCAGCTCATTTACTTCATCATTTATTCCAATTGTTAACAAGTTTTAGAGTCTCTTCTGACATCCATTTTGTTCTTTTCTTTTTTCCCCTGACTTTTTAATGATCTTTTGCTTTCTTCATGTATGATGTTCTTGATTCATCCCACACTCTTCTGGTCTTTGGTCATTAGTGTCTAATGAGTCAAAACTATTCTTTTGATAATCTGAACTCAGTAGAGATATACTGAAGGTCATATTTTGGCTCAAGTGTATTTGTTTTAATATTCTTCAGCTTCAGGTTGAACTTGTGTATTACCAATTGATGGTTGTTCCACAGTTGGCCCCTGGCCTTGTTTTGGCTGATAACATTGAGCTTTTCCATTGTCTCTTACCACATATGCAGACACTTTGATTCCTATGTATTCCAACTGTTGAGTTCCACGTGTGCAATCACTATTTATGGAGTTGGGAAAAAAAGGTATTTGCAGTGAATAAATCATTGGTCTTGTAAAAGTCTATCATGCAATCACCAGCATTCAGCATTGTTTCTATCACCAAGGATGTATTTTCCAACTACTGATCCCTTCGGCTTGTTTGCCACTTTTTCATTACAATAACCAGCATTTTACATGCATCTTGAGCAGTTTCATACTGAAGAAGTTGGTAGTCATTGTAGTTAAGTGCCAGAGAGTCAGTTCCAACTCATAGTGACCTTGTATAAGGTTTCCAGAGACCTCACAGTTCAAACCGACCTTGCAGTACAGCTCATTAACCCACTGTGCCACACCAGGACTCTGAAGAAGTTGGTAGAATTACTCAGTTACATCATAACTGGCTTTAGTGTTTAGTGAGTTAATTTGAATAATAGTGGCATTAATTGGTCTTTCTTTAGGTGTTTTGATATTATCCTATTAGAGATAGCACTGTACTTCAAGATAGATCTTGAAATATTATCTTTGAAGATGAATGTGATATCATTCCTTTTCATTTTGTTGTTCCCAGAATAGTAAACCATATGGTTGTCTTATTAAAAACCAATTTATTATGAAACCAGTATCAGTCCATTTGACTTCAGTAATGCCTAGGATAGCGATCTTTGTAGGTTCCTTTCCATTTTGGTCAATTTGAACCTCAAGATGGCTGTTCAAACCTGCCAACCACTCCTCAGAAACCCTATGAATGAAACCAAAGCAATAGTACGAGTTAATGTGCTGTACTCCAAGGTTGGTTTGAACCACAGGTTGGTGGGTCAAGCTCTGCAGCCGCTTCTGGTAAACCCTACACAGGATTGCTATGCGTCAGAATCAACTCAATGGCACTTAACAACAACAATGGTGTGGTACTGTAGGATAAGCACTGGTTTGCAGATCACAAGGTTGGAAGTTCAAACACACCAGAAGCTCCTCAGAAATCCAATAAAGGGTTGCTGTAAGTCAGAATAGACTTAATGGCACTTACAACAATGTATGTATATGTGTATATATATAATTTTTCCTTCTTTGATTGCTGTAACACATTTTATGAAGGGCAGGTGGAATTTTTATTTAAACCATGTAGTTACTTCTTAAAACAACAAGGGCTAGTCCTGTACCCTTTAACATGAGAGGAGATACCCCACAATTTTAAATGAATATTAAGGGTGGGGCTGGCTTTAAAATTCACGTCCTCAAAGAGTTTTTTCCAGTGCTTTTCCTGCTACACTTTTGGTTTTTTGAAATATATGTATATATATTATTATTTTGCTTGTCTTGTTTGTTTTTTGGATGAACTGCCCAAAGAGGGCCAGGAGCAAAGCCAAGAACAGAGTCTGCAAATGTCATAATGAGCTCTTGACAAACAATACTTTCACTATAAAGACTGACAAAAATCAATGCCCATGCTGAATAAACTTTATTAACCAATTGCTACATTTGTGAAGAAGTTTATTTGTGTTTTAGCAGCTCTACAGTTCTTTTCTGGAGTTGAATAAATAGTCCAAGTATGTTTAAATTGCACATTTGGCTTCCAGAAACTTCCTTTAAGGTTAGCTGGAGGATCTCTGGGACAAAATATTGATCTATAATCAATTCACTCTTGAGATGAGAGGCTTTCTAGCAGGGATTAACTGCCTCTCCCTTTTTCTCACTTTAAAAACAAGTTGTTTTGATGTTATTCCTTCATGGAAATCATCACAAAGAAAGAGTTTAAGAGAGAGTTGTTCAGTTCGACATTGCAAAAGATAATAAACTCTGATGATACAGAGATAGCTCATTGTCTTCTCCCAACACAATTGTTTCTTATCACTTTAGATAATACTAAAGTGGGTTTGGGCTAATAATGTCTTGATTTTAATGTTCATGGATTCAAGAAGGAGTCTGTGAGTGAGAATTTAAATGTAGAAGGCAATAAAGAAATACATCAAAAGAGAACAAGATCTTGAGGCTCAATTGGATCTAGAGTAGGGAAAAAGCTATTCTTTTTCTAAATTACTCCAAGTATTGTTGGGCATGTCAAATGCATAACAGCTTGAGTCAAAGCACATCCTTTAAAGGACTGCTTTAGCTCCTTCAAGTTTCTTGAAGTCTGAGGTGTTTATGTTAATTTAAATTTAATTTATTTTGCTCTTAAGATATAGAAAAGGAACTTTTAAAATGTCCAGGTTTTCTATTCTGTGCTTTAAAACAGCCATCTTTTGGAAAGATTGCTGCTTATATCCAAATTTCCATGGATAGGAAATGTTAGACTTGAAAGATGTGTCCTAGTATGTGGGGCTGTATCCTATTAAATGTTGTCAAAATATCTTCAAGTGCTTTATTCTGTAATGGGATCATACCTTTTTATTTTAAACTTTTATGGTGAATTAAGTGAGGGTTTACAGAACAGTTTTACACTCAACAAATCATATATTCTGCTTCATTGCAATGATTGCAATCACCTCCATGTACCAAGAGTTAACAGTATGTACCTCTATTTATTCTTTTGCATATGATTGCAATTCCCCACCATGTACCAAAAGTTAGCAGTATTTGCCTCTATTCTTTAACTATTGCATTCCTACCTGTCTCTCACTACCTTCATCTTTCCTCTGCTCACTTCCCTC
>NW_006414705.1:2256-5166 GCF_000296735.1 Chrysochloris asiatica | reverse complement strand
AATCCTGAACCCCATCCAGAATCTTCTGAAGTGGGAAATTTCCACTTGAAAGGACAAGCAGACCAGCCTGGAGTGACTAGAAGATACTTCTTGAAAGAAAAACCAACAGGAAAAATACAAAACAATAACGGCAGTCTGACTGACTACTACAAGAAAAGCAAGTTGCTTGCCCAGGAGACATCAAGGCAAGTGGCCGGGTCCCCTCAGGATAAACCCCCTTGCAAAACTAAGACACCAGTAGACATGTACTCTGATTGGTGACCACATTGGTCACCAATAAGGAGAAGTGAGGGGAAAAACAGCAATGAAGCTGCGAGCTAAGTGCAACCACATTCAATACACTCCTGTGAACACAGGTGGAGATCTTTTTGTCCAGCAGTTTGGCAAGACCTGGGGACTCCTGGGCCCAGATTCAGTGACATAACCACAAAGGCTGTGTGGAGAATAAAGCATCCAGCTGATAAGAAAAAAGGGAATATACACAAGAACACCCACACTTGCAGGTAATACCCTCTTGACCTGGTTTCAATGGCTGAATGATCAGAGCTCAACTAGAAGAAGAAAGAAGAGGAAAAAAAAGAGTAATTGGATACAGTTTGATGAACTTGACCTACACCTATGGATGCAGTAGCTCAAAAGAGGGAACAAATCTTTACAGCAAGGATCATTCCCACCCCCTCCATACACAGAGTAGACAGGGATGGGCAATCTGGACATTGGCTACCCAAAATGGGGGGGGGGGGGCTACAAAGGCAAGAAGTAACTGGCTTACAAGCTTTCAAGAGGGAGCCTAGATTCAGAGGACATGGAGGAAGGTAGAATCTCCCCTGACTAGTATCCAATCTATCTGGGCGGGACTGATGAAATGAGATGGGGATAGAACTCATGTGGTACAATAGTGAATAATTACAATCAGGACTGACTGTGAGGGTTGGAAAAGTAAAGGTAGACATTTTGTAGCAAAAGGAGGGGAGTGGTTGACTTTGCAGGCCAGGAGCGAAGGCCCCTGGGACCATCAAGGGAAAAGAGCAGAGGGTGGGACCCTACCCAGAGAAACAGTGATGTCAGAGATAGAGATGGAGAGATGGAGCAGCTGGGAACTCTAGACCCAGAGAGGGAGAGGGGCTCTGAAAGTGATCACATTAGGAAGTCCTGAATAGTCTGAGAGAAACATGTGGAACAAAACTCAAAATCATAATTTGAAAAAAAAAGAAAAAAGGCCAGCTTTACTGGTTGAAGTCAAATAGAGAATGGTGGAATGACCAAGACTATGAGCCATAGTCAGCACTCAGGTCTGAAAATGAACTTCCCCCATGGTTACATTTTCAGCCAAACAATAGCAAGTTCTATAAGGGGAACAACACTACAAAGATATACACACCTTAGAATAATCAAACTTAAGATCACATGTGCAGCATTTGCCCAAGGACAAAATTCAGAAGAGTTAGGAAAGAAGGAAGAATGGAAACACAAAATGCAAGGTGAAAGTAGTTAAGTAATATATTATGGGTATTGCAATAAAGGACATGAAACAAAATGTATATGAACCTTTGAATTAAAAACTAATTTGTTTTGTAAAGCTTCACCAATCCACAAAACGTAATAATCATAATAAAGACAGTGGCTTCTTAGGGGATCTGCCAGGCCAGATAATTCAATGCAAAGAAGTCAGGTAAGAAAGTTATGGCAATTGTTCTTAAGATCCCAAATGGGTAATTTTGATCATTTTTTTCAAAGGACACAGGGACTAAATGAGTTTTAAGGAAATTGAAAAGTGCATTGGTGACTAAAAGTTCATAAAAGTTGAGCTGAGGAGTTTTTTTGTTTTTTTTTTTTTCCATTTTGACAATGCATCTGCTCATTCTTAGAGCAGCAAGGAGTGTCCTGCAAAAATTTCACTGGGAAATCTTACCCCTCCAACTCCACAACCCTAAACTTGCTTCTTCAAACTTCTTTTTGTTCCTCAGACTAAAAGAAAATTTAAAAGAAACATGATTTCAGTTCCCCAAGGATACCAAAATTGCTATTTTATGTGGTGTAAATCGAAGACAGCAGAATTCCTTAGGGAAGGGTTGTTGTTGTTGTAAGTGTCTTTGAGTGGGCTCAAACCCAGTGATCCTAAGTACAACAGAATGAAACACCACCTGGTCCTGTGCCATCCTCACAATTGCTGCTACAGTTGAGCCCACTGTTGTTGTCCCGCCACTCTACCAAGTACCACTCTAGGTACTTGGCCCTTCTGATAATATGTATGAAGTATGAGAGATGAAGTCTAACTACACTAGCTTCTAAGGAGCATTCTAGTTGTACTTCTTCCAATAGAGATTTGTTTGTTCTTCTGGCAGTCCATGGTGCCTTTAATATTCTTCTCCAACACCATAACTCAAATGATGCAATAATTCTACAGCCTTCTTTATCCAATGTCCAACTTTTACATATATACAGGTCTATTGAAAATACCATGACTTGAATCAGGCTCACTTTAGTCCTCAAACTGAAGTACTTGCTCTTGAATACTTTAAAGAGGTCTTGTGCAGCACATTTGCCTAATAAAATATGCCATCTGATTTCTTGGTTGCTGTTTCCATGAGTGTTGATGGTGGATCAAAGCAAAACGAAGTCTTTGATACCTTCAAACTTTTCTTCACTTATCATGATATTATTTATTGGTCCATGATATTATTTATTTTACATTGAGGTTCAACACATACTGAAGATTGTGGTTTTTGTTCTTCATCTGTAAGTATTTAAAGTCCTCTTCACTTTTAACAAGCACAGTTGCATCATCTGCATATGGCAGGTTGTTAATGATCTTCCTCCAATCCTGATGCCATGCTCTTCTTTGTATATTCCAGGTTCTTGGATTATTTGCTCAGCATACCAATTGAATAAGTATGGTGAAAGAATACA
>NW_006414705.1:0-646 GCF_000296735.1 Chrysochloris asiatica | reverse complement strand
GGCCAGGTGGCATCATTGATGGACTCAAGTGTGGCAGCGGTAGTGCGGTTGGCCCAGGATCGGACATTGTTTTGTTCTGCTGTGCATGGGGTCGCCATGAGTCAGTTCCGACTCAATGGTACCTGACAACAACAACAATGTTCATCTGTGTGGTCTTTTGTTTGAACTGCTCTGTCTTTTTTTTCATGTGAACAGAAATTTTCTACTGCTTTCTAATCATTGTGGTGTTGTATTTGTACTAAGTTGATGAATGTATGTTGCTGTATTTTTAGGTGCTCTCCAATTGTGCCCTGGTGGGCATTATCAGGAGATGAGTTTCTCTGCTCATTGTTTTTACAGTTCAATTCAGAGTGAATTTAGTTGAGGCTGTTTGTAGTTGCTGCTCTAGTGTATAGCAGATGGTATTGGCTGTTGTCCAATTGGTGGGGTTGTAGAGGGTATGACTATAGCTTGGCTGTGAGGCCACAGTTGCTGTATCTTGTCAGGTGAGGCAAGAAGACGGAAAGCAAACAATAACCACAATAGCAAAAAAAAAAACAGCCCACACAGTGAAAAATGGAAGTCAAATGGCTTTCTCTTCACCAGTCAGTACTGTGCTGCACCACCTACAGGTCTCGTGGCTTCACAGCTGCCTGAGAAAGTACAA
>NW_006414704.1:3562-5536 GCF_000296735.1 Chrysochloris asiatica | reverse complement strand
TTTTTTTTAAATACTCTCTGCCCCTCCCATCCAACATGCCTTACCCCTCCTACCTAAATCACTATAATCTTTCTCACCAATGTCAGACCCTCCTTTTTAGTCTCTCCTCTACCAATTGGGGCAATACACAACTTAATAAGCATTTACGTGATTAAATGAGCTTCTGTAAGTACTGGAGCTAGCGAATGCTCCAGAATCCATAACTGTTTAATAAACACTGGCTGCTGCTACTGAAAGGCAATATAGTCTAGTGGTAAATAGGGGAACATACATTCCAAGCATTTAGTTCAAATCCTAGCAACACTGCTTATAATCAAAATACTTCATTTCTCCAAGACTCAACTTCATCAATGAAATGGGGAGAATGACACCTCCTGGCCCCTGGTGGCTTCTAGTGAAGATTAAATGAACTGGAGACGCACAATGGGATGAGGCCCTGCCATTTGGTAGTTTCCACCACCATTGCTATTCCCCACCACAATGCGTCTATGCATGCTGTCTACCAACGCTGGGCGGACCCACTGCTGCTGAGTCCATTCCAACTCAGAGTAAGGAGAACGCTGCTCCCAAGGCTATCAGTCTTTAAGGGAGCAGACTGCCTCATATTTTTCCCAAGGAACGGCTAGTGGGTTTGAACCACTGACTTTTTGGTTAGCAGCACAGCACAAGCCACTGAGTCACCAGGGTTCCTTGAAGCTGTGCTTTAATGGTAAATAAAGCATAACCTTCAGAAGCATATTTATTACCTTTAAATCTTGAGTGCAAATGTGGTCCTACTTCCCTGCAAGACACTCTAATACTTCTGCTAATTATTTTTTTTAAGTAAGATTAGATTGTTCCCCCGCCCCAGCCCCTAACAAGCTCAGTAGGGCAAATCGAGATGCAGGAAAATCAGTTCTAGCTATTAACTTAGTTCTCTCATGCTTCAGGGACCTCAGTCAGCCCTTCATGACCCCCCTCACCTCCCTTTTACAGCAGGGTTCCTTTAATTTTAATAAAAACACTAGTAGTAGTCCAACCCACCTAACCTATGACCTCCCCAACAAAACAAGCCTACACTGCGGGAATCACAGTTCAAGGAGCTTCCAGGTGCAATTTAAAATAAATGTTCACATAGGTACTATGGTCAGCACTTAGATTTGTCCCCAAGTGATTTACATATTCTGAAAAATATCCTCGGATGCTTTGGCCCATTGGGGAGTGATTTGCATTCAAGGAAGAAAGGCTAATATTCTAATCTTAGCAATTATTGAAACACATCCAGTCGGTACTCTAATAAATTATCTTAACCCAATTACTAAAAACATTGCAAAACATTACTGTGCATCGAAGACCGTTCTCCCTAGGAATCTTTATTGGCAGGGTAATTAAAAGCGTACTAGCTATGGCTTTTGCTCAAATATTTGGGGATGTTTTGTGCCATTTGGATTCGCTCTCTTGAACTCTTGGAAGGAAGTACCTGCCTGCTCCTGGCTCTCTCCATCCCTGACGGCCCCAGCTCCTCACTGTGACGGACACTGTCAATGGAGTCTGCTAGCCCCTTCAACACAATCTACAGGTTCCTTTCTACCCCAAGTTTTCTTGCAGAAATACATGATTACAGTCTCAACACCTTTCTGTCACCTCTTTCTTCTCTACTGAAAGTAATGATTCTGTTAGCTGTCGTGGGTTGAGAGGTGCCCAGGGCTGCAACGGGTTAGCACTCTGCTGAAAACTAAAACCCAACAGTCGCTCCACAGGCGGGGAACATGTCAGCCTATTTCCCTAAAGACAACAGCCTTGAAAGCCCTGCAGTGCACCTCTCCTCATCCTATAGGGTTACTAGGAATAACCGAGCTGACTTGATCACTATCAGTTTGGTGTTCTGATTTTGTGACGTATTAGGAATCTACTGTGTGCCAGAAACATCCACATCATCTGAATAAATCTACATGATTTATTGTAAATCTGCAAGGAATGCCATTCCCATTGTAA
>NW_006414704.1:0-2659 GCF_000296735.1 Chrysochloris asiatica | reverse complement strand
GTCTAACAGCTGCACTGTTCGTTTTTATAAATATGACAACCCCACAAGGCCCTGGAGACAACAGATAATTTTAGCTCAGACCAAGAAACAAGAGAGAATGGCTCAAACAAATGAACAAGACGCAGAGCCAGAAAACGTTTCTGAAGAAGGGAAGGTAATAAAACTAACTGAAAAAGAATTAAGAAAAAGTTAATTAGGTACCTTCAAAGGATCCATAGAAAATTTGAGGAAAGCAATAACACAATAAAAAACTTTAGAAGAGTTCAGGAGCACACTACAAGAACAAATAGACAAAATAAATGCACATTTTGAAACAATACAATACCTGCAACTAAAAATCCATAAAATTAATACTAACATCTCAGAAATGGACTAGACATTAAAAGCGCAAAGAAGTGAAGCGATGGAAGCCTGAATTAGTGAGCTAGAAGATAAGTCTCTCAATACTAGTATACTAGAAAAAAAGAATGAAAAAAATCCCAAAGTAGCCTAAGAGTTATGCGGTACACCATGAAGAAGAACAACTTACTGGTGACCAGAATTCCTGAACAGGAAGAGACAAGCACGGAGAAAATTGTCAAAGAGTTGTTGGAAGAAAACTTCCCTAACATCATGAAAGATCAGCAAATAAGCATACAAAAACTGAATGAACCCCCAAGAGGAGAGATCTCAAAATAAAATCACTAAGACAGAACATAATCAAATTTCCCAAGATCGAAGACAAAGAATACTGAGAACAACTCGGGAAAAATGAAAAGTTACCTACAAGGAGAACCAGTAGGACTAAACTCTTGATTTCTCAGCAGAAACCATGCAGCCAAGAAGGCAATGGGATAATATATACAAAACTCTGAAAGAAAAAACTTCCCAACCAAGAAACATATAGTCAGCAAAGCTGTTCCTCAAATAGTAAATTAGGACATTTCCTGATAAACAGAAACTAAAGGAATTTAAAATGACCAGACCAACTTTACAAAAAACACAATGGGTTGAGAACCAGTAAGAGTGGACAACAATCTGAGATTACCATAAATGACAACACCACCCAGAACTAAACCCAGATATAAAAGCAATTAAAGTAAAGCAAACCTACTAGACTGCAAAGACGGAATCAGAGACATCCATGTATAATGAAGTCAACTACAAAGCAAAAAGAGGGAATAGTGTAGATACAGAACTTCCAAATGACAATGAAGACAAGTAGATTTCAAAGTAAATAAACTGTTTAAAGCAGGGGGAAAATTAATAAATTACTGTTTTAAAAATAATTACTGTGAGTGTGTGCATGTGTGCTTATGATTGCTCCTATTCATCATAAGTCTTAAACAAATTTGGATATAATGTACTCATGTAGACCAGCTAAATAGTATGTAGATGTGCTCTTAGTTATAAATAGAAAAATTTAATTCAATAAACTCTCTATCACCCCTTGCAAAATAATAATAATAATAATATGCCTGTACACCAAAATAAAAAGAGGAAAATCAGAATGATTTAGTAAACATTAACACAACAGGAATGAAAATGGAAAGCAAATCCACAAACAAAAGTAACTCAGCATAAGAAAATTATATGGAACAGCACACACACATGGAAAAATAACAATCAAATTCATACTGATTGATAATTACACTGAATGTGATTGGATTAAATGTACCAGTGAAGAGACCTAGAGAGCAGAAAGGATAAGAAAACAGGCTCCTTGGGACAACAAAAAAGATGGTGGATCGGGTGGACGTGTAGTACAGAGATCCAACAACAACAACATAGAATACAGGACACCAAGCAGGCTCAGGGGATGGTCCCAGAACTCTGAACCACATATAAAGGAATATTTTGAAGGTTGGAAGGCTCACAGCTGGGGGAATTTGTGGCAGAAGCAAGAAATCTATTGCTTTCTAGTCCATGACGCTCGGCTGCTCCAGGAGCCGCCATCTTGGGTGAGACCACGCAGGGGAAGGATCAGAGCGGCCACAGACGACTGGCAGAACCGCTGAGATAAAGATGTGGACATTCTTTTCTTTTGGTATCTGTTCATTGGTCCCTTGCTGTGTGCGCACCTCCATTCTGGTCACTATAGGGGAGCCTGAGCTAGTGGGCACCCCAGCCTCACCCTCGGAGGGTTCTACTATGCATGCGCACAGACCTCCTTGAAATTTAAAGAGATAGTTTCCAATTAAAACCAAACGGCCACATGTTTTGTAGCAAGGAAGGGAGTGATTAACTCTCCAGTCTAGGATCAGAGGTCTCTAGGTCCATCAACAGAGAGGAGCCAAAAGCAGGACCCTACCCAGAGAAGCAGCTAGGCCCGAGATGGTGGCAGAGACGATGATGTGGAGTGATGAAGTGACTGGGGACTTTGGATCCAGAGAGGGAGAGGGGCTGTGTGCTGAAGAAGGGGGGTGCGGGGCGAGTGTAGGGGGCGGGTTTATAGGGTATACCCTTTGGTCAGTTGTACAGTGGAATGAATGTAAAACTAAAGTTCTCCCATGTAAAATATCATAAACAAAAAAACAGGCCACAGCTGGCCCTCACCTGTTTGCAACTAGAAAAATGATCTGAATGGGGACTGTAGAGCAGGACAAGCTGACAAAAGAGGAAATAGGATGAAAATTAAATCCTAAGTTACATCAAAACGACCAACAGTGGTATCTTGAAA
>NW_006414703.1:0-5424 GCF_000296735.1 Chrysochloris asiatica | reverse complement strand
AGGAAGGTAGAATCTCCATTGAGTAGTATCCAATCTGTCTGGGCAGGACTGATGAAAGGAGATGTGGATAGCTCTCTTATGGTACAATAGTAAATAATATCAGGACTGATTATGAGGGTTGGAAATGTAAAGGTAGATGTTTTGCAGCAAAAGGAAGGGAGTGGTTGAATTTGCAGTCCAGGAGCAGAGGGCTGTGGGACCATTAATGGAGAAGAGTGGAGTTCAGGACCCTACCCAGAGAAACTGTGTTGCCAGAGATGGAGATGGAGATGACGACGTGGAGAGATGGAGCGGCTGGGAACTCTAGACCCAGCGAAGGAGAGGATTAGTGTGCTGACGACCAGGGGCCAGGTTTGCAGAGTATACCATTTTGTTGGCTGATGATGCATGGAGGGGATTGTAACCATGGCAATGTAACAGTGTATGATAGGATGAGTGTAAAGCTAATGTTCTCCCATGTAAATGATCACATAATTCACAATAAAACATCAAAAAAAGAAAGAATCCATTTTTAACAAACATGACCAATTCTGTGGTTGTCTGAACTCAAGAAACACAACAGTAGGTAAAATCATCTGAAAAGAGAAATATTTAGTGCCTTGAGGAAGAAATTTGTTCAAAGGGAGATGATGATGGGTTAGTAGTAAGATTGATGTTAGGCTGTTGTATATGTTGTTGTTTAAGTGTCAGCGAGTTGGTTCTGACTCACAGTGATCCTGTAAAGGGTTTCCAAGAAATGATTGGTAAATTTAAACCACCAGTCTTGAGGTTCAAACCACCCTAGCAGTCCTATGCTTATCCTACAGTGCCATACCAGGACTCCAGGCTATTGTCTATAGTATAATTGAAAGAGTAACATGAATACCAAGAATGTATTTCCCTGAACTTCCAGATATTGCCAATTTTAGGGTGTTTTTTGTTGTTGTTTTGGAAATAGTTCCTTTTACATTCACAAGGAAAGAGGAATGGTAGTATCAAGATGTCCCTTAAAACAGCTGTAGTGAAACAGTAGTGATGGACTAAGGTAATCTGGTTTGTAATTAAAGGAATTCAATGGAATAATTTTCTCAAATTATGCTATGCATTAGAATTATCTAGAAAACTTACAACATTTGAAAAAAATAGTAAAACAAAAAAAGAGAAACTTTTCTGCTGAGATTTGGTGCTCAACAGAAACTAGACAGCAAAAGTCCACTGCAATGGTGAGCAGTCCCATGGCATCGGGAGAATTAGAATACAGTGCTCCCCTTCTAGTATGATGCTCTTCCAACTTGCTCAGTGCCTGGCCAATTGGCTTGATATAGTCATTAGGGTTGACCAGCCAGTGGTTGTTAGGTGCCATCAAGTTGTTTGTGCACAACAAAATGAAACACTGTCTGACCCTGTATCATCCTCACAATTGCTGTTATGTTTGAGCCCATTGATGCTGCCAGTGTGTCACTTCATCTCCTTGAGGGTTCTTTCTCTGTTTCATTGGCCCTCTACTTTATCAAGCACGATGTCCAGCCAATGGTACTAGGCTAGAATTCTCCCACTTTTCCCCAAACTTCAGAGTGTAGAGTGCTTGGGAAAGTAGGACATTCATTTTGATTAATGAAAAACTCTAGAATATATTTAAACAAATGCAGCTGGCTGTGTTACTTTTAGGAACATGTAGTCATTCAAACTATGATAACAAGTTCAAACTATTGACTAATAAAAATACTTTTAGAATAAGCAGCTAATTTATAAATGATATGTAAATTTGTGCTTCTAAAGTACTTGAAGGTGCTAGAAAACAGACATTCAAACAGATTCTATTTAGTATTTTAAGTACATCACTCCATTTTGTTCTCACTTCTAGCTTTCTATTTAAAGCAGGTCTCTTCCTTTTTTTCATAGATTTCCCCATCCCTATTACTGACAAGTAAGGTTAAATAAATAAAGTTTCGTTCTACATTTTGCTTCTCTTAGCAGAAGGATTCAATATTTTCCCACTTTCATGCTTAGAATTACAGCACAAGACCACATTCGAAAAAAGAAATGATTGTCTTTCACAATCGTTCTATAACCAGAAATCTCAAATTAATGAGTTTAATAGCAGATTTTTCTTCCTTTGGACACTAACCTCTTTCTGTCTTTAGATATAACATATGATACCTGGGAAGCATGTGGAAATTGTGCACAGACATGAACCTCGATTGTGGAAGCCTCGTGGAAGAAATAGTCATCCCTACAGTATTCATATAACTTTTCCGCCTCATTATTATTGCAGGACATAATTCACTTCTCTGCAAGTTCAAATTGCATATTACAGCATATTAATGTTGGTCTCCTTTATAGCAACCTATCATATGGTTAGCATTCTCATTTATGGCCTAAATTACTTTATTTCTCCAGCCATTTCACCTAACTACATTGAATCAAAGTGGAAGTGATCCTATCTCTCAAATTTCAGGGATATGCAGTAGTAAGTGTTGGTTGAAGTGCACTGGGGCCCATATGTGTGGGTGTGCCTGTATCTGACTGAGTCCCGGCATCATTCTAAATATATAAGACCAGGAGGGATGTGGGCGGAGCTCCCTGAATACAGTTAGAATTTAATTTCTTTTAAATTCAGCTGGCTGTGATATTCCATGGTGATCTTAGAATGAGAGAGAGAAAAGGATGGGCTAAATAGGTTTGACGTTCAGGGTGATGTGTGAACTCCCAAGATGAAAGACACTGATCTTGCCACTGAGGGCTAAAGTTAAGAATGAAGCAGCCACAGGATATGAAGAAGGGGCAGGCAAGTAAGAACTCCCAGATTGCAGACAGGACCCACTGGACCTAGTGTTGATGACTGGCTGAGCAGAATTTGATCAGATGAAGATAAAGAAGTATGATACAGGAAGCAAGCATAAATTGCTATAACCTGATCAACTGGACCCTTGATTATGGATGAGGCTGCTGCAAACTCCAATCAAATAGAGAAGGATTCTCCATATGAAGGATAAAGCATGTCTCCTCAGTACACTGGGCAGATAGCATGGACAACTTAGATTTCAGCTAGCAAAATTGAGGGCTATAAAGGCACAAAGTGGCTGGCTTACAAGTTTTCATGAGAATCCTTGGTGTCAGACATGGAGAGTAAGACAGAAACCCAACAGAACAGATGCCCTCCTGACCAGATGGGACTGGTAATAAGGGGGATAAGACTTTATATACAATTGCAAGTAATAGTTTGAAGCTCTAATGACAATTGTCACAACGTAAATGTAGAAGAGATGCAACTAAAAGTTGTTGTTGTTAGGTGCCGTTGAGTCAGTACCGACCCATAGCGACCTTATGCACAGCAGAATGAAACACTGCCCGATCCTGGACCAACCTCACTACTGTTGCCATGCTTGAGTCCATCAATGCTGCCACTTGGCCAATCCATCTCGCTGGGGGTCTTCCTCTTTTTCTCTGATCCTCCACCTTACCAAACATGATATCCTTCTCCAGTGACTGGTCCATCCTGACAATATGTCTGAAATATGAAAGGCAAAGTTTGGCCATCTTGGCCTCCAAGGAACACTCTGGCTGTACTTCTTATAAAATGGATCTATTGGTTCTTTTGGCAGCCCATGGCACTTTCAATATTCTCCTCCAACATCATAACTCAAAAGCATCAATTCTTCTACAGTCTTCCTTATTGACTGTCCAGCTTTCGCATGCATATGAGGTGATTGAAAGTACCATGGCTTGGGTCAAGCGCATCTTAGTCCTCAAGCTGACATCTTTGCTCTTCAACACATTAAAAAGTTCTTGTGCAGCAGGTTTGCCTAATGCAATACGTCATTTGATATCTTGACTGCTGCTTCCATGAGTGTTGATAGTTGATCCAAGAAGAATGAAGTCCTTGACAACTTCAATTTTTTCTCCATTGATAAGAATGTTGTTTATTGGTCCAGTGGTGAGGATTTTTTTTTTCTTTACCTTGAGATGTAATCCAGTTAATTTGTCATCTCATAAACAGGGGACCCTATGAATATCAAGAGGGAAGAACATGAGAGGAATGAGGGATCATGACCAGAAAAGCAGTGACAACAGAGATGGTGGCTGAGGTTATGGCATAGAGAGACAGAGCAGCAGTGGACTATAGACCCATGGACTAAGAAAAGCAGCATGGTTTTCTTGCAAAGGTTCTTCTGAAGGCAGAAGGTTGGCTTGCAAAATGTGACCTTTGGACATTTAAACAATTATATATTTACAATGTGGCATGTGGAGACCAAAAAAAATCAAACGAACAAAAAGGCAATAGAGGTAAATATTGTTGTCTAAGGGTGCATGGAGTGTATTATAATCATTATAATGTTCTGCTGAATGTAAAATCATGAGCTGTCCTGTAAGACTTCACTCACTCGATACACAATAAAAGCTTTATAAACAAACAAACAAACAAACAAAAAAGGAACTGGCTGTGTTTTTAGTGACATGTAGTCATTCAAACAATGAATAGCAAGTTCAAGCTATGGCCAAATAAATATTCTTTGGGGATAAACAACTAATTTATAACCGATATGTAAATTTGTGCCTCAGTAGTGGAGAGAGGAGAAACTCAGCCTAGTCTTCATTAATAGTCTGACCAAATGCATTTTAAAGGGGAAAAGAAGAAGGAAATGTTGGGAACCCTTCAATCGCTTCCCATATCCTCTAAAGCAAGAGCAACAATCTTGGCCTTGCCAGGGCTGGCCCTGCCAGCATATCTGGTCTCCTATATCCCACAGCAACTCCCCTGATCTAGGCCTTTGCACATGCTGCCAGACTCCCTGAAACATTCCTTCCCAACTCCCAGCCTTACAGTTCATCCCACTTCTATTTCATGCCAGTAGCTTGGCTTTTTTTTTTTTTTTTTGCTTTTGCTTTAATAAGTGTAAACCAGTAGAAGAGATAGTTTTAGGTGTTCAGGGGAGAAATGGAAGAAAGACTAAAAAGGAAGATAGAATTAGAACTCCTACAAACCATGGAGATCTCCTCTTTGCTCCTGGGTGCCTAAGGAGACTTCAAGGCCTGTTTCCACCAGATTCTTTACATGGCATGTAGCAACATGCCTCTGGCCTTCAAGGATACTGTGCATTGGGAAAAAAAAGATACTGGTGATGCCCATGAAAACCTGGAACTTGGAGACCTGCCTTACACTGTCCAGTATTACAGTGAAAAGGGGAGTAGCCTAATGTAGCTGGACATGGAACTTTCCAATTACACAGAGGATTTAAAAGGAATGAAAATGATACTTCTTGCACATCTGAGTTTGTGGGCTGCTGTTCATACCTGCTATAACCTTGCTCTTCCAGTCCAAATATTTCATTCATCTATATTTTTGAAATCCAGTGTATGATTTTTTTCATTGACATTTCACTCCCCACATTCATAATTTCTACACTCCATGAGGGAGAGACAGGGCTTGATGGCGGCTAGGGT
>NW_006414702.1:6409-6891 GCF_000296735.1 Chrysochloris asiatica | reverse complement strand
GGTACAATGAGAACATCTTGAAATTTCTCAGGCAGCTTTGAAGGCAAGAAGCCAAAGAGGAGCTCTGGTAGTGTAGTGGTTACAAGTCAGGCTGCCAACCTCAAGGTCAGCAGTTCAAAACTACCAGCTGTTTTGCAGGAGAAAGATGAGGTTTTCTGCTCCCGTAGAGATTTACAGACTTGGAAGCCCTATGCAGGATTACTATGAGTAGGAACCGCATCATGGCACACCACCACCACCACCAAAGTACTTTGCTACTTTGTTTTTGTTGTTGTTTTTGTTGATTTTAGACTTTAGTGTCCAATCTGTTTTTTTCATGCCCCCTTTATCTTATGTATGTGTATGTGTGTGTGTGGGGGCTGTTTACCTACCTACCTTACTCAACAAGAGACAGCAATTGCAGTTTGCAGCCAAACTACAGTCACACCCCATAAAATCCCCCAATCTGGTCAAGAACCAATACCAGCTGCTATACACCTGCA
>NW_006414702.1:2062-2605 GCF_000296735.1 Chrysochloris asiatica | reverse complement strand
CGGTTTGATCCTCAAGGCCAGTGGTTCAACCTCACCAGCCACTCCTAGGAGACCCTGTGCAGAGTTGCTATAGTTAAGAACCGACTTGTGGACACTAACAATAAGCTTTTCTCCCTTCCAAAATGACTGAAGTGGATTTCCCCCTTTTAACAATTTGGTGTCTCCCTTCAATTACCACTTCTTTGTGCGGCATCCCCCTTGTAGCCCTGCCCAATGAGGTAGCGAGGGGGTAGCGCTCCCCAGACTCCTCATCCCCTACCCTGGCATCATGCATCGAACCACATGGATTAAGATTACAGAGCTGAACCCTCACTTGACGTGTGCTCTGTGCGGGGATATTTCATGGATGCCATCGTGGAGTGCTTTCATTCCTTCTGCAAAACCTGTCTTGTTCGCCATCTGGATACCAACAAATGCTGCCCCACGTGTGATGTGCAGGTACATAAAACCAGACTCCTTTTGAGTATCTGATCTGACAAAAGCCTACAAGACATCCTCTCCAAGTTGGTCCCTGGGCTTTTAAAAGATAAGATGAAACGGCGA
>NW_006414702.1:0-505 GCF_000296735.1 Chrysochloris asiatica | reverse complement strand
TGGAAAACAATATGATGCTTACAAGAATAAGCAAGCTGTTTGCCAGGAAGCCATCAAGGCAAGCAGTCAAATTCCTTCAGGACAAACCTCCTTCTGAGACTGAAACTCAATGGGAACACAAGAGCACACATGTAAGCTTGCTGGTGTCTATATTGGTCTACTGGTGAGTGGAAGAGGGGAAAAGGCAACAATAAAGAAATGAGCTGAGTTCAACAACATTCCACAGACTCCCATTGACCTGGAGATGAGAGAGAGAAGAGGAAGGGCTGGTAAGTCCAAAGTGTGGTGAGACCTGGGGACACCTAAGCCCATGGACAAGGACATACCACAGAGGGCTAAGGCTGAGAGTGAAGCATCCAGCTGATATGAAGTAAGGGGAGATGCAAGAACACCTAAACTTGCAGATAGTACTCATTTGACCTAGCCTCAATGGTTTGATAATCAGAAATTGACTAGAGGAAGGTAAAATAAAACTTTTTTTGGTAAAGGAAACAAGTGTAAATTG
>NW_006414701.1:5301-5918 GCF_000296735.1 Chrysochloris asiatica | reverse complement strand
CTACATGGCAGAGTAGTGCAACATTTCCTCCTACAGAATTCTAACTCCGTCGCAGATGAGTCCAAGTTGTACATATACAGAGAGCTAGCTACATGTCAGACAAGTCCAGTATGTTCATATAAAGATAGCTACCTACATGGCAGATCAGTCCAACATATCCATGTACAGAGAGCTAGCTACATGGCAGTGTTAACCAACATGTCCATAGACAGAGTATTAGCTACATGACATATGAGTCCAACATATCCATATACTGAGACATAGCTTTATCGTAGATGAGTCCAACATGTGTCTATATAGAGTATTAGCTACAAGGCAGATGAGTCCAACATGTTCATAAACTGTGAGCTGGCTACATGGCTGATGAGTCCAATATGTCCATATATAGAGAGTTAGCTACATGTCAGACAATCCAAATATGTTCATGTAAAGGAGCTACCTACATGGCAGATCTGTCCAACATATCCATGAACAGAGAGCTAGCTACATGTAGGATGAGTCCAAAGTGTCCATATACTGAGAGAAAGCTACATGTCAGAGGAGTCCAACATGTCTCTATACAGAGTACTAGCTACACGGCAGATGAGTCCAACATGTCCATATACTGAGAGTTAGCT
>NW_006414701.1:1635-2456 GCF_000296735.1 Chrysochloris asiatica | reverse complement strand
CATACACTGAGAGTTATCTACATGCCATATAACTCCAACATGTGTATATTTAGAGGACTAGCTACAAGGCAGATGAGACCAACATGTTCATACAGAGAGAGCCGGCTTCATGGCTGACGAGTCCAACATGTCCATATACAGAAAGCTAACTACATGGCAGATGAGTCCAACATGTCCATATACTGAGAGTAAACTACATGGCAGATGAGTACAACATGACCCTATAGAGAGAGCTAGGTACATGGCTGATGAGTCCAATATGTCCTTATACTGAGAGCTAGGTACATGGCAGAGTATTCCAACTTGTCCATATAGAGAATAGTAGCTACATGGCAGATGAGTCTAACATGTTCATACAGAGAGAGCTGGCTACATGACAGAGTATTCCAACATGTCCATATACAGAGAGGTATCTACATGGCAGACAAGTCCAATATGTTCATATACAAAGAGCTACCTACAGGGCAGAGTATTCCAACATGTCCATTTACAGAGAGGTAGCTACATGGCAGAAAAGTCCAATATGTTGATATACAGAGAGCTACCTACATGGCAGATCAGTCCAACATATCCATGCACAGAGAGATAGCTACATTGCAAAGGAGTCCAAATTGTCCAAATACAGAGAGCTAGCTACATGTCAAAGTAGTGCAACATTTCCATATGCAGAGTTCTAGCTTCATGGCAGATGAGTCCAACATGTCCATATACTGAGAGCTAGCTACACGGCTGAGTATTCCAACATGTCCATATACAGAGTACTAGCTACATGGCAGTGTAGTGCAACATATCCATATACTGAAAGTTAGCTACATGGCAGA
>NW_006414701.1:0-595 GCF_000296735.1 Chrysochloris asiatica | reverse complement strand
GCATAGATATGTTGGACTGATCTGCCATGTAGCTAGGTCTCAGTATATGGCCATGTTGGACTCATAAGCCATTTAGACAGCTCTCTGTGTATGAACATGTTGGACTCGTCTGTCTTGTAGCTAACCATCTAAATATACACATGTTGGACTCATCTGCCATGTACCTAACTCTCAGTATATGGACATGTTGGAATCATCAACCATGTAGCTACTAATCTGTATATAGACATGTTGGACTACTCTGCCATGTAGCTAGCTCTCAGTATATGGATGTGTTGGAATTACCTGCCTTGTAGCTAGTACTCCATTTATGGACATGTTGGAGTCCTCTGCTATGTAGCTAGCCCTCAGTATATGGACACTTTGGACTCATCTGCCTTGGAGCTAGAACTCTGTTTGTGGAAATTTTGAACAACTCTACCATGTAGCTACCTTTCCGTATATGGACTTTTTGGACTCATCTGCCATGTAGCTAGCTCTCTGTTCATGGACATGTTGAACTGATCTGCCATGTAGGTAGCTCTCTGTATATGAACATAATGGACTTGTCTGCCATGTAGCTAGCTCTCAGTACATGGACATGCTGGACAAATTA
>NW_006414700.1:4315-4975 GCF_000296735.1 Chrysochloris asiatica | reverse complement strand
AATCCATCTTGTTGGAGTACTTTATATTTTACAGTGATTATCCACTTAACCAAGCATAATGTTCTTCTAGAGGTACAGGTCCCTACTAATAAGAGGGATGAAGTCTAGCCATCCTGGCTTCCAAGTAGCATTCTGCCTGTACTTCTTTCAATACAGATTTGTTTGTTTTTTGGCATCCATGGTACTTTAAATACTCTAATCCAACACCATATCTCAAATGCATCAACTCTTCTATGGTCTTCTTTATTCATTGTCACCTTTCGTATGCATAAGAGGTTATTGAAAATACCATGGCTTGAATCAGACACATCTTAGTCCTCAAATTGATATCTTGATAGATGATCCAAGCAAAATGAAGTCTTTGACAACTTCAACTTTTTTCCATTTCTCTTGAAGCTTTGGTTCAGTTGTGAGGATTTTTATTTTTAACATTGAGATACAACCCGCAAGTACAAAATGCTGTGGTCTTTGATTTTTATCAGTAAGTAATTCATACCCTCTTCACTTTTAGCAAGCAAAGTTTTATCATCTGCATATCACAGGTTGTTAATGAGTCTTCCTCCAAACCTGATGCCACATTTTTCTTCATATAATCCAGTTTCTTTAATTATTTGATCAACATGCAGGTTGATTAATATGGTGAAAGAATACAACCCTGGC
>NW_006414700.1:2776-3602 GCF_000296735.1 Chrysochloris asiatica | reverse complement strand
GTTGTAGAGTAAATTAAATAAAATGTCTAAATGAAATTATTTTATGGTAGTCATAGATCTCTTCAAAATATGAACAAGTACATTGTGTTGAAAAACCGCAAATGTTTCAGCAAAGGCATTTCTATCCTTTCTTAAGACTTCTTCATAATAAACACCTTAATTATCTTGTGTTCTTTGAGAAAATCTATCAATTTCAAGAATCGGTTACCATAAACTTCTGAGCTAACCTCTCTGCCTTGTATTTTAGTACCCAGCAAATGTCCTTATTTTCTTTACATTGCGATGCGATCCATAACTAGGGTTGTGCTCTTTGATCTTCATCAGTAAATATTTTAAATCCTTTTCACTTTCTAAAAGCAATGTTGTATCATCTGCATATCACAGGTTGTTAATGAGTCTTCCCCCAATCCTGATGTGATGTTTTTCTTCATATAACTAAGCTTCTCAGATTATTTGCTCAGCATACAGGTTGAATAAGTATGATGGAAAAATACAACCCTGTCACACACCTTTCTTAATTTAAAATATTCAGTGTTCCCACTGAATCAACTATCAACAGTTGGAAGCAGCAGTCAAGAAATTAAATGATGTATTGCATTAAACAAATCTGCTGCACAAGACCTTTTGAAAATGTTGAAAAGCAAAGATGTCAGTTTGTGGACTAAGGTGTACCTGTACCAAGCCATGGTATTTTCAATAACCTCCTATGCATGTGAAAGCTGGACATTGAATAAGGAAGACCATAGAAGAACTGATGCTTTTGAGTGTGTAGGAGGAGAGTGTTGAAGGTGCTATGGGCTGCCAAAAGAACCAACAGATCTGTTTT
>NW_006414700.1:0-442 GCF_000296735.1 Chrysochloris asiatica | reverse complement strand
TTATTATTATTATAAAATGTTTTATTGTGAATTATGTGATAATTTACATGGGAGAACATTAGCTTTACATTCATCCTATCATATATCATTTCATTTCCACAGTTACCATCACCTGCATGCATCATTAAACAACTCAAGGGTATACCCCACAAGCTTGCCCTTCTATCGTCAGCACATAGCCCCTCTCCCTCTCTGAGTCTTGAGTTTCCAGCCACTCCATCACTCCATGTCATTGTCTCTGCCTCCATCTCTGGTGTCACTGTTTCTCTGGGTAGGGACCCGAACTCCGGTCTTCTCCCTTAATGGTCCCAGGGACCTCTGCTCTTGGACTGCAAAGTCAGCCACTCCCCTCCAATACCATTTTTCTTGATCATATGGTGCTTCTTGAAATGGTTGAACATCAAGTAATTCTTTTGGAACAGTGACTGTGTATTCCTTCCAT
>NW_006414699.1:2930-5418 GCF_000296735.1 Chrysochloris asiatica | reverse complement strand
AAATAGGGAGATGTTGAAATACAACCAACATTTACTTAAGTTTAAAAGAAATTCCCAGCAGGTAACTAGTCTAATCATTGTTTTTCAAGAATGCCACAAATATTTCTTGATGTTGTGGCATTGTTAATACTGTTTCCCCTTCCTAAAATGTTCTTCCTTCTAGCTATGTTAATCCAGTATGTTCAATGCCCACGTTGAATTCCGTGTCTTCCATAACTCCTTCCTGGCTACCTCAGTCTCTGGGAAAACATGTCCCACTGAGTTCTTGGAGGAGTATGGTAGCTCTCCATGTTAAAGACTGGAATGCTAACCCCAAGGTTTGAGTTTCGAGCCCACTGCCAATTTTCAGGAGAAAGAGGTGGCTTTCTGCTGCCACAAAGATTTACAGCCTTGGAAATCCTATTCAAGGTAGCTCTACGAGTTGGAACCTACTCAACATCACTTAACAACAACAACTGAGCCCTACAGTATTTATTATGCACAAACAAGTAATGTCAATTTGATTCATAACAAATGATTCTATTTATTTCTATGAATTTTATTACTTTGAAAAAAGTATAAGATCTCTAAGAGATGGTAAAATGTCTTCTGTTTCTTTGAATATCTATAAAACTCAAAATCTCTGCCTTAAAAGCAATAAGGACTGAACAATTGATTCTTGAAGTTAACACATCACCTAGCAAAAAGTCTGTCATGATAAACACTTCAATAGTTAATTCCATTGCAAGATTTATTAGCTTGGAACATGATAATTGAGTGAATTAAATGTTCATTCATTTATTATTTTATTAATTTTGGACTGCCAACTACAAGGTGCAACAGCTTATCCGTCAGTTTGTCATACTGTGGTGGCTTGTGAGTTGCTGTGATTCTGGAAGCTATGCCACCAGTATTTTAAATACCATCAGGGTCACCCATGGTGGACAGGTTTCAGATAAACTTCCAGACGAAGACAGACTACAAAGAAGGAGAGATGAACTACTTCTGAATATTTAGTCACTAAAAACCTTATGAAAAGCAGAGAAACACTGTTAGATATAATGCCGGAAAATGAGACCCTCAGGTTGGAAGGCACTGAAAATGCGACTGGGGAAGAGCTGCGTCTTCAAAGTAGAGTTGACTGTGATGATGTGAATGGAGTAAAGCCCATGGGAGTAAAGCCTGCAGGACCTTCATTTGTTGATGGGGCACAAATCAAAAAGAAGAGAAACAGCTGTAAACATCCATTAATAATTGGAACATGGGATACAAGAAGTATTAATCTAGGAAAGTTGGAAATTGTCAAAAATGAAATGAAACACATGAATATCAATATCTTGGGCATTAGTCAGCTGAAATGGACTGGTATTGGCCATTTTGACTCTGACAACAACATGGTTTACTACGCTGGGAATGACAAATTGAAGAGGAATGGTGTTGCATTTATTGTCAAAAAGAACATACCCAGGTCAGTACAATATTTTCTGTGATAGGATAATATCAATGCTCCTACAGAGAAGACCAGTTAATATCACTATTATTCAAATTTACACACCAACCACTAAAGCCAGTGAGGATGAAATAGAAGACTTGTACCAACTTCTTGAATCTAAACTTGATCAAACATGTAATCAAGATGAATTGATCATTACTGGTGATGAATGCAAAGGTTGGAAACAAAGAAGAAGGATCAGTAGTAGAAAATATGCCTAGGTGATAGAAATGATGCTGGAGATCGCATGATAGAATTCTGAAAAATCAATTACGTGTTCATTTCAAATACCTTCTTTAGACAGCATAAGAGACAATTATGCACATAGACCTCACCAGATGGAATACACAGAAATCAAATTGACTACATCAGCAGAAAGAGATGATGGAAAAACTCCATATCATCAGTCAAAACAAGGCCAGGGCAGACTGTGGAACAGACCATCAATTACTCATATGTAAATTCAAACTGAAGCTGAAGAAAACGAAAACAAGTCCACGAGAGCCAACATATGACCTTGAATATACCCCACCTGAATTTAGAGATCATCTGAAAAACAGATTTGATATATTAAACACTAAGGATTGAAGACCAGAAGAGTTGTGGGATGACATCAAGAACATCATACAAGAAGAAAGCAAAAATTCATTGAGAAGACAAGTAAGAAGGAAAAGATCAAAATGGATGTCAGAAGAGAAACTGAAAAGTGCTCTCCAGTGTAGAGATGCTAAAGCAAATGGAAGAAATGGGGAGGTACAAGAGCTGAATGGAAAATTATAAAGGTCAGCTTGAGAAGACAAAGTCAAATATTACAACAAAATGTGCAAAGATCTGGAATCAGAAAACCAAAAGGGAAGAACATGCTCAGCATTTCTCAAGCTGGGGGACCTAAAGAAAAAAATCTAGTCTCGACTTCTGTTATTGAAGGATTCTCTGGTCAACTTATTAAATGATGCAGAAAGCATCGAAAGAAGATGGAAAGAATACACAGAGTCACTGTACCAAAAGGAAATGGTT
>NW_006414699.1:0-2190 GCF_000296735.1 Chrysochloris asiatica | reverse complement strand
ATAGCCTTTGGTATGGATTACAACTCAATGTAAAGAAAACAAAAATCCTCACCACTGGACCAATAAACAACATTCTTATCAACAGAGAAAAGATTGATGTTGTCAAGGACTTCATTCTTCTGGGATCAACTATCAACACTCACGAAAGCAGCAGTAAAGAAATCAAACAACGCACTGCATTAGGCAAATCTGCTGCACAAGAACTTTTTTTTAAAGTGTTGAAGAGGAAAGTTGTCAGCTTGAGGACTAAAGTGCACCTGACCCAAGCTACGATATTTTCAATAACCTCTTATGTATGTGAAAGTTGTAGAGTGAATAAGGAAGACCATAGAAGAATTGATGCTTTTGAGTTATGGTGTTGGAAGAGAATACTGAAAGTGCTATGGGCTGCAAAAAGAACAAACAGATCTGTGTTGGAAGAAGTGCTGCCAGAGTGCTCCTTGCTGGCCAGGATGGCCAAACTTCGTTTTTCAAACTTTGGATATATTGTCAGGAGGGACCAGTCACTGGAGCAGGATATCATGTTTGGTAAATTGGAAGGTCTGGTGGCATAGTAATTATGAATTAGGTTGCTAACCCCAAAGTTAGCAGTTCTAAACTACCAGCTGTTTCGCTGGAGAAAGATGAGGCTTTCTGCTTCCGTAAAGATTTACAGCCTCGGCAACCCCGTGCAGGGTCACTATGAGTTGGAACCCACTCCATGGTACTTAATAACAGCAACAACAAAGGGGAGGGTCAGAGAAAAAGAGGAAGACCCCCAGCGAGATGGATTGGGAAAGTGGCAGCATCAATGGGCTCAAGTGTGGCAACAATTGTGAGGTTGGCCCAGGACCGGGCAGTGTTTCATTCAATTGTACATAGGGTCACTATGAATCAATACCAACTCGATGGTACCTAACAACAACAACAGCCACAAGGTTAGCAGTTCAAACCCATCAGCTACTTCGGTAACCCTATACAGTGTTGCTATGAGTCAGAACTGACTCCACAGCACTTAACAGCAACACTTGTGTCAGGCACCCTAAAAATAAAAAACCAAACCCACAGCAGTTAAGTCAATTCCAAATCATAGTGACCCTATAGGACAGAATCGAATTACTCCATTGAAGTTTCCAATAGTGACATTTTTATTGAAGCCGACTGTTGCAGCTTTCTCCCTTGGAGCAGCTGGTGAGTTTGACCCACCAATCTTGCGGTTAGTAGCTAATCACTTAACCAGTGTGCTATCACGGCTTCTGCTAAGTGTTCAATATAGACATAGGAAGACAATCTAGTCCTAAATTGCTCACATTTTAAAAGGAGAGAAAAGTTTTAAATAAATCTGTCAATGTGGCAAGTACTGGTTAATTTTTTCTCAATTAGAGAAATGTCAATTACTTTTTAAAAGTGTAAGCACTGGAGTCAAAGCTGGATACAAATATTCTTTCTATTATTTAATTGACTGTGCTATTTGAAGATAGACAATCTCTAAAACTTCAGCATACATGCTGTCAACGTGGGCATTAAAGTATTACCCATCTACCAATGTTGTGATCACTGAATCAAATAATACATGTATAATGCTTAGCGCTATGCTTCCAAATCCAAAACCCATTGCTCCAAGTCAGTGCTAACTCACAGTAACCCTATATAACAGAGTAGAATTACCCCATCTGGTTTTAAAGGCTTTATAGAAACAGACTGCTACATAAACTTCTCTCCGAGAAGCTGGTGGGTTTGAACTACCAACCTTTTAGTTAGCTGTCAACAGCATTAACCACTGTGCCACCAGGGCCCTGAGCACTTAGTTTGTGATTGTCAGGTGCATGATTGTGAGGATAACAATGAAACAGTGCCCTTTCCTGTATTACTCTCACAATCCTTGTAAACCTTGACTCCACTGCTGCCGCCACTGTGAAAATGCATCTCACGGAGGTCCTCCTCTTTGTCACTGACCCTCCACTTTACCAGGCATGATATCCTTCTCCAGGGACTGGTCCCTCCTGATAATATGTCTGAAGTACGAGAGACAAAGTCTTACCATTCTGGCTTCTAAAGAGCATTCTGGCTGTACTTCTTCCAACATAGATTTGTTTGTTCTTCTAGAAGTCTAAGGCACTTTTACTATTCTCCTCCAATACCATAACTCAAATGCATCAATTCTCCTACAGTCTTCCTATTCATTGTCCAATGTTCACATGCATATGAAGC
>NW_006414698.1:3543-5714 GCF_000296735.1 Chrysochloris asiatica | reverse complement strand
AGAGGTTTTAATTTTGAAATCTAATTTGATCATTTTTCTTCATTTTTGGAAGTCAGAAATTTCAATATTTTTGTGAAGACAATTCTCCCCAAATGGAACTATAGATTTTACTGCAATCCCAATCAAAATTTAGCAAGTTCTTTAGTAAAAAGTGTCAAGTTGATTGTAAAATTGCTATGGATATGCAAAAAAAATATACAGTAGTCACAACAGCACTTAGAAAAATTAAATTGGAAACCTAACTGTACCTAATTCAAAATGTATTATTAAATTAGTGTGATATTTGCATCAAGAGAGACAAAAAAGATCAATGGAGAAGAATAGAGAGCTCAGAAAGAGACCACGCACACATATATACAAATTATTTCTTTAGAAAGGTGCAAAAACAATTCAATCAAGAGTTGTTTCAACAAATAAGGCTAAAACTACTGACAATCAGTATGGAGAAAGTTTGATCTAAACCTCATACTATATACAAAAAGTTTTTTTTTTTTTTTAAGTCATTAAAAATTGATGCTGATCTAAGTGAAATCCTAACCATGTAATCTCCAAGAAGAAAATATTGGTTAGGAGGTGAGGGATTTCATTGAGGAAATGAATGATTCTCAAGTAGGCAGGTGGAACCTAGAAAATATATATATATTGTGTCCATTGCAGAAGGTTAGCAAGTGCACAGAAAATGAAATTGGGTTGACAGAATTTGTGATAAGACCATCTGGACATATTCTTAGAAGAGGCAATTTTTTTCAAAGTTTATTTGTTATTTTAATTCTTTTTATAATATCCAAGGATTTCTACCCTTCAGTGCTGAGGAGCAATATCCTCCGGTACAGAATCATTGAAGGTTTTGGTGTGGCCCTGTAGAATAAGCACTGGACTGCTAATGGTAAGGTTTACACCCACCAGCAGCTCCGCAGAAAACCAGGGTTGCTATGAGTCAGACCTAACTTGATGGCACTTAATAACAACAGCAAATTGCCATCAGAGTTCCCTGGGTGACACGAATGGTTTGTACACAACTCACCTAAAGGTTAGTGGTTAAAACCCACCCAGAAGCACAGCTGATAATCTACTTCTGTAAATATCACAGCCAAGAAAATGTATAAGACAGTTCTACTCTAACGCATGAGAGTTACTCTGAGCCAAAATGGATGCCATAGCAGCGGAAAAGGCTGATATCAATTTCAGAAAATTACAATGATTCTTCTGGGTGGAACTGAAGTGTTCCAAAACTCTTTTCTGTATTAATGTAAAAAAAAATGGGCTTATATTTTTATGCATTTATTTATTCTTCATAAACATAATTCATGTCCTGTTTCATCATCCAAGTGGTATGCATATACAAGTAAGCAGTCAAATTAGACTGTATTGTTCTGATTTCAATTTCCTTCTGACTGTGTATTGAGTGATTTCATATACATTTTATTATCTATAATTTTAATACCTAATCATTCATGTTTATTCAACAAGAACATGGACAAGAATCCATATTTCCAATAAAATGATATGGATGGATATAGATCAAATAGAATTTTAGTAGTCATTCCACATTACAAGATGCCATCACCTTTCCTACATCTTTAATTTTTCTTTTGCCTTCACTCATATGCCAATATCTTTACTAGAGATTTCCTCTGTCTTTATGCCAGCCTATGTACCACTCTCTCACCTGCTCTATCTTGGGAGAAAAAAAAAACAAAAACGGGTTATGTGAAAATTATGAATGAGGAGTCAATTACCAGTAAGAAAGAAGATGAGGACTGGAGTGTATCCTTTGGAGGTGCAGCCCTGCATTGTGAATTTCCTGGAACCATGGGGAGATTGTTGGCAGGATTCATGGAGAGCTCCCAAGAATGCTTACAGATGCTGAAAGTAGACAAAGACTTTCCCCAGAACTAACAAAGACAGAAATTCTTCCCCTAGAGCTTAGACTCTAAATTTGGATTTCTAGCTTCATAAACTCTTGTGCAAAGAGACAAAAAACACAATCAGCATTTCTAAAGCTGAAAGAATTGAAGAGAAATTCAAGCCTTGACTTACAATGTTGAAGGATTCTATTAGCAAATATTTAAGAATGCAAAAATCATCAAAACAAAATGGAAGGAATACACAGTCATTGTACCAAAAAGAAAAGGTTAATGTTTAACCATTTCAAGAGGTGTTGTTGTTGT
>NW_006414698.1:0-1063 GCF_000296735.1 Chrysochloris asiatica | reverse complement strand
GTAGTAGCTCTACATAATAACAGAGAGGGAAGGAGTATTCACATCAAGTATCAATGCCATCCTCTCTGTACACAGAGTAGATAGTGATGGCAAGTAAGACATTGGTTACCTAAAATGAGAGGGCGATAAAGGCATGAAGTGGCTGGCTTACAAAGTTTCAAGACTGAGCTTAGTTTAAAAGTCTGTGGGGGAAGATAGGGTCCCCACTGAATAGTTTCCATCTTATCTAGATGGGTCTGGTAAAAAGAAATGAGGATAAGATTCTTATGATTCAATTGTGAGTAATTGTTGAATCATGACTAAATGCAACTGTCACAATAGTAAAGGTAGAAGTTTTGTAACAAAAATGAGGGAGTAGTTAATCTTACAGTCCAGAAACAGAGGACCAAAGATCATCAAGGATGAAGAGCACAAGTGGAATGTGAGACCTTATCCAGATAAGCAGCAACACCAGAGATGGAGGTCCAGATGGGAATATGAAGAGAGGGAGCAGCTGAGGAATCTAGATTCATGGTAAGAGAGGAACTGAGAGCTGGTGGCCAAGAGGCAGACTTGCAGAATGTGCCCATTGGTGGTCTAAATTATTATCTATTCCTGAGTGATTAAAAAAAAAAAGAGCTAAATTGAATAGAGAGAATTACTGTTAACTGATGATACATGGAGAGGATTACAATCATGGTAATGAAACAAAGTATATGATTTGTTGAATGCAAAACTGATAATCTGCCCTGTAAACTTTCACTCACTTCACAATAAAAACTTAAAAAAAAATAAAATTAAGTAAAAAAAGAGCTAGTGGTACTGAAGGAAGAAGTTCAAGGTACACTGAATGCACTGGCAAAGAAAGAGGCATCTCCAATTGATGGAATAAAAATTAAAGTCTTTGAACAGACTGATGCAGCAATGGAGGCATTTACTTATCTATGCCAAGAAATTTGGAAAACTGATTGGAAAAGATGAATATATGAACCCATTTCAAAGAGAGGTGGCTCAATGGAATGTGAAACCATCAGACTTGCATTATTATCACATGCAAATAAAAGTTTGCTAAACATTATTTTTA
>NW_006414697.1:5020-5506 GCF_000296735.1 Chrysochloris asiatica | reverse complement strand
TTTGGTTTCTTGTAGTAGTGTTTTGTAGTTTTCTTTATATAAGTCCTTTGTTTCTCTGGTTACATTTATTCCTAGATATTTCATCCTTTGGGTGGGTATTGTAAATGGTATTGCTTTCCTAATGTTCTTTTCAGTGCTGTTGTTATTGGTATAGAGGAATCCAACTGATTTTTGTATGTTGATCTTATATCCTGCCACTTTGCTGAGTCTTCTAATGAGGTCTAGTAGCTTTTTTACTGAGTCTTTGGGGTTATCTACGTATAGGATCATATCGTCTGCAAATACAGTTTTAATTCCTCATTGCCAATTCAGATGCCTTTAATTTTCCTCCCTTGTCATATAGCTCTTGCTAAGACTTCCAGCACAATGTTGAATAGAGAGTGGTGACAAAGGGCATCCTTGTCTGGTTTCTGTTCACATTGGGAAGGCTTTCAGTTTCTCTCCATTGAGAGCAATGTAGGCTGTTGGTTTTGTATATATGCTCTT
>NW_006414697.1:2148-3446 GCF_000296735.1 Chrysochloris asiatica | reverse complement strand
TTTATATATTTTGGAGCTCTTTCATTGGGAGCATAGATATTTATTATGGTTATGTCATCTTGTTCAGTTGTCCCTTTAATCATGAGATAATGTCCATTTTTATCTATTATGCTGGTTTTTACCTTAAAGTTTATTTTATTAGAGATTAGTACTGCCACTCCTGTTCATTTCTGACTGCAATTAGCTTGGTATATTTTTTTCCATCCTTTGACTTTTAGATTGTTTTTTGTCTCTGTGTGTGAGATGTGTCTCTTGCAGACAGCATATTTAAGGATCTTGTTATCTATTCTGCCACTCTCTATCTCTTAACAGGTGCACTTAATCCATTAATACATTCATTGTAGATATCTATAGGTATGGATTCATTGCTGCCATTATTACTTTATTATTATTTTTTTGTGTGGTGTTGCTGCTTTCTTTGTTCTGTGTATCTTCCTTTGTTGAGTTCATGCTTTTCATGTTCTTTCCTATGAGTTTCCTCATAGTTTTAATGTTTCCATGTTCTTCTTGGATTTTCATTTTCTTGTTATGTTGTGTAGTGTTAATTTTCTTTGAGGTTGACTTACGGTCCATTAACTTTTCTCTCCATTTAGTGCAGTCTATTTTATCCTGTAAGCTACCTGACCTTCTCACCATCTGGGTCCGTGTTCCTGTGTGTTTACCCTCTTTTACATTGTATTTGTTTTCATCATAGACTGACCTCCCAGATACTCTGAGTTTGTTCTTATAGTTTTGTTCTGTTCTGGACTCTTCCTTCTGTCAGTTTAATTCTGGGAGGTGCTGCCACGTATGTCAATTTCTGGTTGTTGTCTATTGTTAGTTCTCAGTCCACAGAACTCCCTTTAGGATGTCTTGTAGTGCAGGGTTTCCGTTGGCAGAATCCCTTAGTTTCTGTTTATCCTGCAATGTTTTGATTACACCATTGTTTTTGATTGATAGCTTTGCTGGATCAAGGATTCTTGGTTGGCAGTTTTTTTTCTTTCTGGGTTTTATATATGTCCCCCCATTGCCTTCTTGCTTGCATGATTTCTGCTGAGAGATCTGAGCTTAATCTGACTTGCTTGCCTTTGTGTGTAACACTCCTGTTTTCCCTAGCTGCTTTCAGGAGTGTCTCCTTATCTTTGATTTTAGAGAGCTTGATTATGATATGTCTCGGTGGTTTTCTTTTGGGGTCTTTCCTTCCTGGGGTTCATTGAGCTTCTTGAATGTTTTATCTTTTCAAGAGGTTATGGAAATTTTCTTCCAGCAGTTCTTCAACTATTTCCTCTGTGGACTTGTGTGATTCTTCTTGTTCTAGA
>NW_006414697.1:0-968 GCF_000296735.1 Chrysochloris asiatica | reverse complement strand
AAAAGTATTATGATTGTAATAGTTATGCCCAGAGGTGGTTTGGGGGTACATAAAATTAACACATACAGCAAGATTCCCATGAAAAACATCAAGAGCATAACAAACATACACAGGGGTGTTTCCTGGGGGTAGCTACTAGTTTCAGTGCGATTATTGTACATGGACATTAACAACTCACGTATCTGTTTAACTGAATAATTGGTTAGAAAACAATTGTTACATATTCTCTGCGTTGCTACATCCTGTTTTTCTGTACTTTTTCTTTTAGGGGCCATTTAGTAAATATTTCAAGTTTTGGTCTCTGTTACAGTGCAAAACTATTCATACCCAGTGCTTAAATGAGTGTGGCTGTGTTTTAGTAAAGCTGGAATTGGTCTGGTGGCCATAGTTTGCTTATCCCAGATTTAGATGGTACAGAAGTATACTTCAGGCAGGTCTAATGCTTGGGCCTGTTGAAGGATTGTTGTTAGGTGCTGTCAAGTCAAGTCTATTCCGACTTATAGCCACCCTATGCAAAACAGAGTGAAACACTCTCCTGTTCCTTCACCATCCTTATAATCGTTAAGCTTGAACCCACTGTTGCCGCCACTGTGCCAGTCCATCTCGTTGAGGGTCTTCCTCTTTTTTTGCAGGCCCTTCACTTTAGCAAGCATGATGTCCTTCTCCAGGGACGGGTCCTTCCTGATAATTTGTCCCAAGTATGAGAGACAAAATCTGGCCATCCTGATTTCCAAGGAGCATTTTGGCTGTACTTTGTCCAAAACATATTTGTTTGTTTTTCTAACAGTCCATGGTACTTTTAACATTCTTCTCCAACACCATACCTGAAATGCATCAACTCTTCTATGGTCTTCCTTATTCACTGTCCAACTTTCACATGTACACTAAGCTATTGAAAATGCCATGATTTGGGTCAGGCACACACACACCTTGGTCCTCAAATTATCTTTGCTCTTGAACACTTTAAA
>NW_006414696.1:4574-5184 GCF_000296735.1 Chrysochloris asiatica | reverse complement strand
TCTTATTCTAGTTGAGCTCTGATCATCCACTCATTAAAGCCAGGTCCAGTGGGTATTATCTGCAAGTGTGGGTGTTCTTATGCATATGCCCTCTCTTCTTATCAGCTGGACGCTTCATTTTCCACCCTAGTCCTCTGTGGCTATGTTACTGACCCTGGGCCCAAGAGTCCCCAGGATTTGCCACACTGCTAGGCAACCAGGTCTCCACCTAGGTTCACAAGAGTCTATTGAACGTTGTAGGGCTTAGCTTGCAGCTTCATTGCTGTTTTTCCCTCACTTCCCCTTATTGGTGACGAACATGGTTACCAATCAGAGCGCATGTCTGCTTGCGTATTCCCATTGAGTTTTAGTCTTGGAAGGGAGTTTGCCTTGAGAGGACCCGACCACTTACCTTGATGTCTCCTCGGCGAGCAACTTGCTTGTTCTTGTAGTAATCAGTCTGACTGCCATTATTGTTTTGTGTTTTTCCTGTCAGTCTTTCTTTCAAGAAGTATCTTATGTGCTTCTAGCTGCTACAGGCTGGTCTGCTTGTCCTTCAAGTGGAAATTTCCCACCTCAGAAGATTCTGAATGGGGTTCAGGATTCCACCTGTGGTCTTATGTAATACAGA
>NW_006414696.1:2216-3169 GCF_000296735.1 Chrysochloris asiatica | reverse complement strand
GTTGTGATGTAACTCAGGGTTTAATTTTCGGCCTATTTCATTTTTAGTCTGCCTGTCCTGCTCCAAAATCCCTGTTCAGGCCTTTTTTCTAGTTATAAACAGTTCAGGGCCAGCTGTGGCTGTTTGGTATTAAGTTGATACTGTCTCTTTAAATTTTGAGTAGGTCTGTGAACATGCATAGTAGAACCCTCTGGGGTTGGGGGTGGGGTGTCCACTTGCTCAGGCACCCCCTCTAGTCACTAGAAAGGAGGTGTGCAGACAGCAAGAGACCAATGAACAGATAAAAAAAAAAAAGAATATCCACAACTTTAACTCCGCTGTTCTGTCAGGCCTCCATGGCTGCTCTGATCCTTCCCCCTACTTGATCTCACCCAAGATGGCGGATTTGGGAGCAGCTGAGCATCTTGAATTAGAAAGCAATGGATTTCTTGCTTCTGCTACAAATTCCCCTAGCTGTAAGCCTTCCAACGTTCTAGATCGTCCTTTATATATGGTTCAGAGTTCTGCGACCATCCCCTAAGCCTGCTTGGTCTGGTATTTGATGTTGTTGCTGATGGAGCTCCTCACGGCACTTCCACTCTCTCCTCCATCTTGTTTATTCTTTCTCATTGTTGTTTTGATTTGCATCTCTCTAATGGCTAGTGATCGTGAACATTTCTTAATATGTTTGTTGGCTGCCCGGATCCCCTCCTTGGTGAAGTGTCTGTTCATGTCCTGTGACCATTTTTTAATTGAATTTTTTGTCTTTTTTAATTGGGTTATTTGTAGTTTCCTATATATTTCAGAAATGAGTCCTTTGTCTGATGTGTCGTTGCAAAAGATTTTTTTCCCATTCTGTGTGTTCCCTTTTTACTCTTTGGGTGAAGTCTTTTGATGCACATAAATTTTTAATTTTTAGTATGCCCCAATCATATATTTTGTCTACTTTTGTTTGTGTAGTTTTCAAAGTGTTT
>NW_006414696.1:0-466 GCF_000296735.1 Chrysochloris asiatica | reverse complement strand
TTCTTGTGGTTCTCAGACCACAGAACTCCCTTTAGGATGTTTTGTAGCACAGTGTTGGTTTTGGCAAAAACCCTTAGCTTCTGTTTATCCTGGAATGTTTTTGTTACACCATCATATTTGTTTGATAGCTTTGCTGGATAAAGAATTATTGGTTGACAGTTCTTTTCTTTCAAGGTTTTATATGTCTCCCCATTGCCTTCTTGCTTGCATAATTTCTGCTGAGCGATCTGAGCTTAACCTGACTTGCTGGACTTTATATGTACCACTTCTGTTTTTCCTCGCTGCTTTCAGGATTCTGTCTGTATCTTTTGTTGTGGAGAGCTTGATTATGATATGTCTCTGGGATTTTCTTTTGGGGGTCTATCCTTCAAGGGGTTCGTTGAGCTTCTTGCATGTTTATCTTTTCACTTTTCAGGATGTTAGAGAAATTTTCTTCCAGCAGTTCTTCAACTATTTCCTCTGTGGA
>NW_006414695.1:3550-5403 GCF_000296735.1 Chrysochloris asiatica | reverse complement strand
GAAGAAAATTCTCTCAGTACAACTAGGATAGCAGAGCAAACAAAAAAGCAGATTTAAAAAATCTGAAGAAAGTCTAAGATTCATGTTGAACAACATGAAGAGGAATAACTTAATAATTATCAGCATTCCAGAACAAGAAAAATCACACAAGTCCAGAGGAAATAGTTGAAGAACTGCTGGAAGAAAAATTCTTTAACATCATGAAAAGTGAAAAGATAAACATTCAAGAAGCTCGATGAACAACAGGAAGGAGAGACCCTAAATGAAAATAACTGAGACATATCATTTTCAAGCTCTCAAAAATCAAAGATAAGGATGCAATTCTGAAAGCAGCTAGGGAAACAGAAGTGTCACATACAAAGGCAAGCAAGTCAGATTAAGCTCAGATCCTTCAACATTAACCATGTAAACAAGAAATCAATGGGAGGCATATATAAAACCCTGAAACAAAACAAAACAACAACAAAAAAAATTGCTAACAAAGAATCCTTTGCCCAGCAAAGCTATCAATCAAATATGATGGTATTATCAAAACATTCCAGGATAAACATAAACTAAGGGATTTTGCCAAAGCCGACCCTGCATTACAAAACATCCAAAAGGGAGTTCTGCAGACTGCAAACCAACAAGAACAGACAACAACTAGAAATTGACATATGTGGCAGCACCTCTCAGAACTAAATCAACAAAATGAAGAATCAAGAACAGATCAAGAGGGCGGGGCTTGATGGTGGCTAGGGTAGAGGTGCAGTGAAGTTCACCATCAGCAATACCACAGAAAACCATGCAAAGCAGGGCAGAGATCCAAAACTCGTAACCACAGAGATAGGAATATTTTAAAACTTTGAAGGCTTATAGCTTGTGGAAATTGGAACTGAAGTGAAAAATCTCGTACTTTTGAATCTGCCAGGCTGGGCTCAGATGCCAGGAGCTGACATCTTGGGTGACACCAAACAGCAAGAACAAACAGGGGGAGCAGAAACACCACGGAGAAACACTGCGGGAACCTTGGGACAAAGGTGGACAATATACTTTGTCAGTTTTGCTTTGTTCTGATTTTCTTTTTGTATCTGTCATTGGCATGCCCACTGTTTGCCCACCTCCATTCTGGTGACTAGAGAGGGAGCCTGAGCATGTAGACACCACACACCCTCACCACTGGTGGGTTCTTCTGCCATGCGTACACACTGATACTCAACCCAAGAGCAGGCACTGAACTTTTCTTATTTGATTTTTTTGTTGTTGTTCTGTTTTTTTAATCTGGGAAAGGGCAGGACAGGGCTGTAGAAAGGGAAAGAGAGTTTAAAAACAAAACAGGCCGAAAATGAAATTTAAGTTGAAGTATAGCATAACAACCAACACTGGCATCTTGAAATCTCTCAGGTAGCTTTGAAAGCAAGAAGCTGAAGAGAGGACATTAAAGTCATATTCATATTAGGCTACAGGTTTTTTTTTTGTTTTTTTTTTCTTCTCTCTGTCTTCTCCCTTTTCTTTGATTAGGGACTGCAGTATTCAGTCTAGTTTTTTTTTGTTGCTGTTTTTAGTCAGTCTTTTTTTTTTTTTTTTTTTTTTTCTTTCTCTCATTTTTTCCCCGCTGGTGTTGTTTTGCTGTTATATACCCCCTCTTCTGCTTTGGAGGACTCTTTGCCTCCCTATATTTCACAAGAAGATTCAGCAACAGCTGCCGTATAGCCAAGCTACAATCACCAAGCCATAAAACACCAAAACCCAGGAAAGAATCAATACCAACTGCCATACACCATGGAAACTAACAACACATGTGAAAGTTACTCTGAGTTAAGCAATAAGAAGAGTGAAAAGGGAAGGGCACATCCAGATCAAATCTTCCTGGA
>NW_006414695.1:0-1351 GCF_000296735.1 Chrysochloris asiatica | reverse complement strand
ATTGTAATAAACACACACATCCAAATAGAAGAAAGAACCAAAATTAACACATTAACACAGCATCTACAACAATTAGAAACAGACCAACAGAGGGAACACACAGCCACCAAAAGAAAAGAAATAATAAAGATTAGAGCAGAAAGAAATGAAACAGAAAACAGAAAAAATATAGAAACAATCAACAGGACAAGAAGAAAGAATTAACAAAATTGACAGACCATTGGCAAACCTAACAAAAGAAAAGAGGGAGAAGACACAAAGAACACGCATTAGAAACCACATTGGTGATGTCATAACGGAACCGAAGGAAATCAAAAGTACTATGAAGAATTGTACTCTAACAAATTTGAAAACTTAGAAGAGATGAATACATTTTTAGATAAACATGACCTATATAAACTTACACATAGTGAAGGAGAACACCTGAACAGACCCATAACAAAAGAAGAAATTGATCAGGTCATCAAAAGACTCCCAACCAAAAAAAGTCCAGATCAAGACAGCTTTACTGGTGAATTCTACCAAACATTCAGGGAATACCTGTCACCAACTCTACTCAAAGTATTCCAGAAGATAGAGGAGGATGGAAAACTACCTAATACATTTTATGAAGCAAGCATAAACCTCATAACAAAACCATGGAAGGATGTAACTAAGAAAGAAATTTATAGACCAATATCCCTCACGAACATAGATGAAAAATTCTCAACAAAATCCTAGTCAACAGAATCTAGCAACGCATCAAAAATATAATACATCATGATCAAGTGGGATTCATATCAGGGATGCAAGAATGGTTCAATATTAGAAAAATGATCAATGTTATCCACCATATAAATAAGAAAAAAGAAAAGAACCACATGATCATACCAATTGATGCAGAAAAGGCATTTGAAAAAATCCAACAACCCTTCCTGATAAAAACACTCAACAAAATTGGAATTGAAGGAAAATTCAACATAATTAAGAACATATATACAAAACCCGTAGCCTACATTATTCTCAATGGCGAGAAACTGAAAGCCTTTCCTCTGCGAACAGGAACCAGACAAGGACGCCCTTTGTCATCACTCCTATTCAATATGGTGCTGGAAGTCTGAGCAAGAGATATCCAGCAAGACAGTGAAACTAAAGGCATCCAAATTGGCAAAGAAGAAATAAAACTCTCTATTTGTAGATGATATGATCCTATATGTAAAAAACCCCAAAAACTCAGTAAAAAAGCTACTAGACCTCATTGGAAGATTCAGGAAAGTGGCAGGATATAAGATCAACTTGCAAAAACCAGATGGATTCCTCTATACCAAAAACGATAGCGTTGAAAAGGACATTTGGAAAGCAATACCATTTA
>NW_006414694.1:2607-5419 GCF_000296735.1 Chrysochloris asiatica | reverse complement strand
TGAAAGAGTAAAGAAGTCAAATTGAAGGAATGGAAGCCAAAATCAGCAAGCTTGAAGACAAATGTCTCAATACTGCTAAGATAGAAGAACAAGCAGAAAAAAAAATAAAATAAGTTTGAAAAAGCCTACGATTTATGTGGGAGAACATGGAGAGGAACAACTTGAGGCTGGACTCCAAAAGAAAATCACCAAGACATATCCATAATCAAACTTTCTAAAACCAAAGACAGGGAGACAATCCTGAAAGCAGCTAGAAAAAAAAGAAATGTTACATACAAAGGAAAGAAAATGAGACTAAGCACTGATTAGTCAGCAGAAATCATGCAGGCAAGAAGACAATGGGGTGACATATACAAAATTCTGAAAGAAAGTAACAAACTGTAAACCAAGAATCATATACCCAACAAAGCTGTCAATCAAATATGACAGGGAAATCAAACATTCCAGGAAAAACAAAAATTAAGGAATTTTGTAATGCCCAAACCAGCACTCTAAAACATACTAAAGGAGCATCAACAAGACTGGACAACAACCAGAGACTGACATATGTGGCAATACCACCTGAACCTCAGTCCAGGGATGGAAGAGTCCAGGGCACAACAAAACTACAAGACTGAAATTAGGGGATTTTGGAGGTCAGTCTATGAGTAGGACAGCTACAAAGCAAAAGAAGGAAAAAGTATACCAACAGAGATCCAGGTGGTGAGGAAGTCTGGCAAAGCTCAGAATAAAACAATCTGTCATAAAAAGAGGAAGAACTTAATAAAATAGAGTAACCTCAAAGAAACTGGATACATCTCCACATCAAATATCTAAAAAGAGTATGGAAACATTAATACTCTGAACATATGGACAAGAAAAAACACACACAAAAACGAACCCAGCATAGGAAGGCATATGGACTAAAGAAACCAGCAATTAAAGAAATCAGCAATTAATCTGTATCTATCAACAATTACACTAACGACAATAGATAATAGATTGAATGCACCAGGCAAGAGGCAGAGAGTAGCAGAATGGATAAGAAAGCAAGTTCCTACAACATGCTGTCTCCAAGAGATACACCTAATATACAGACAAAAATAGATAAAAATTCAAGAATTGAGGAAAGTATACCAAGCTAATTGCAATAAAAAATGAGCAGGAGTGTCAATATTAATCTCAAACAAAATTAACATTAATGCAAAGACCAGCATAAGAGATAAAGAAGGTCATTATCTCATGGCTAAAGGGTCAATTGAACAAAAAAAAATAATCATAATAAATATCTATGCTCCCAACAAGAGTCCCAGATTACATAAAGCAAACCCTAATACAACTGAAGAAAGAAATAGACACCTCTACAATAATAGGAGTCCTGGTGTAGCACTATGGGTTAATGCACCACACTGCAAAGCCATTTGAACTGCAAGGTTGGTAGTTCAAGCTCACCAGATGCTCCTCAGAAACCCTATACAGGGTTGCTATGAGTCAGAGTCGACTCTATGGCACTTAACAACAACAATAATAGTGGGAAATTTTAATATACCACTTGATAAAAAGAACAACCAGAATGAAGCTTCAGCAGAGACATAGAGGAACTGAACAACACAATCAACCAACTTGACCTCTGATGTGTACAGAGCATTCAACCCAACAGGAGCAAAATACACATTCTTTTCCAGTACACATGGGAACATTTTCCAGAACAGACCATGTGTTAGATCACAAAGCAAAACTCCATAAATGTTACAGCATCAAAATATTACAAAGCATCTTTTCAGAACAAATGCAATAAAATTAGAAATCAACAATAGGAAGATCCAGGAAACAAAATCATACACATGGAAGCTGAATAACATACAGCTGAAAAGCTACTGGGTAGAACAAATAAAAAGTAAAAATTTAAAATACCCAGAAATGAATGAAAACAAAAACACAACATACCAAAACCTTTGAGATACAGCAAAAGCAGTGCTGTGAGGACAATTTATCAATAAAACAAGAACATGGTTCTATGAAAAGGTTAAGAAAATTGACAAATGTCTAGCAAACCTAACAAAGGAAAAGAGGGAGAAGACACAAACCACATGGAAGATGTCACAACAAAACCAATGTAAATAAAAAGGGTAATAAGAGAATACTATGAAGAACTGGATTCCAACAAATTTGAAAATCTGGAGGAAATGGATGCATTTTTAGAAAAACAAGACCTGCCTAAACTTACACAGAGGGAAGTAGAGAACTTGAGCAGACCTATAACAAAGGAAGAAACAAATGAGGTCGGTCATCAAAAACTATCAACCGAAAACAGTCCAGGACCAGATGGCTTTCCCAGTGAATTTTGCCAAACATTCAGAGAAGAGCTGACACCTATTCTACTCAAACTATTATTCCAGAATCAGAAAAGGGTGGGAAACTTCGTAATTCATTTTATGAAGCAAGTACGACTCTCAAGCCAAAACCAGAGAAAGACATCACTAAAAAAATAAAAATTATAGACCAATATTCCTCATGAACATACATGCAGAAATTCTCAACAAAATCCTAGCCAATAGAATTCAGCACCATATCAAAATAAATAAATAAATCATGATCAAGTGGGATTCATACAAGGGATTCAAGGATGGTTCAATATTAGAAAAACAATCAACGTAATTCACCACATAACTGTTTGTTTTTTAAAAGGATGAACATCACGTCAATTGATGGAGAAAAGACATTTGATAAAACCCAGCACTCATTCCTGATTAAAACAAACAAAAACAACTAAATAAATAAAGCAAGAATGGAAGAGAAATTCCTCAACATAATTAAAAGCATATATACAAAA
>NW_006414694.1:0-1257 GCF_000296735.1 Chrysochloris asiatica | reverse complement strand
CAAAACCTATATTTCACACCACATACAAAAATTAGCTCAACAAGGATAAAAGATCTGAATATAAATCCCAGAACTATAAAGATTATCAATGAAACAAAAGGGACAAACTTAAATGCTCTAACATATGGCATATGTTAGACTATCAAACATGGCAAAAAAAAAACCACAAAACAAAACAAAACAAAAATCACAAACAAGAGAGAACAAATTAAACATACTAAAAATTAGAAACTTATATGCATAAAAGAATTCACCAAAAAAGTAAAAAGGGAGCCCATAGACTGGGAAAAAAGTCTTCAGCAACAACACATTAGAAAAGAGACTTATCTCTAAACTTTACAGGATATGACAACACCTCTATAAGATAAATAACCCAATTAAAAAATGGACACAGGACATGAGACTAGACACTTCACCAAGAAAGACATGCTGGCAGCTAAAAAACATATATAGAAATGTTCACGATCATTAGCCACTGGTGGTGGTGGTGTGCCATGGAGTCAGTTCCAACTCATAGCAACCCTGCATAAAGTCTCCGAGGCTGTAAATCTTTACAGAAGCAGAAAGCCTCATCTTGGTCCTGCAAGATGGCCGGTAGTTTTGAACTGCTGACCTTGAGATTAGCAGTCCGACTTGTACCACTAGGCTACCAGAGCTTCTAGAGGAGATGCAAATCAAAGCAATGCAAATCAATGCAAATCAAATGCATCTCACACCAACCGTAACAGTAAAGTTCAAAAAAGCAGAGGACAACAAATGCTGGCAAGGGAATAGAGAGACTGGGGCCCTCCTACATTGCTGGTGGGAATGCAAAATGGTCCAACCACTCTAGAAAATGGTATGGCAATTCCTCAGAAAGCTGAAAAAAGAAATACCTTATGATCCAGCAACTCCTCTACTTGATATATAGGCACAAGAAATATGTGTCACAACATGAGTAGATACATGCACACCAATGTTCATAGCAACACTATTCACAACAGCAAAAAGATGGAGACCGCTTAAGTGCCCATCAGTGGAAGAATGGATAAACAAACTCTGGTACATACACAAAATGGAATACTATGCTACCTTGAAGAATAATGATGAAGCTGCAAACCACCACATAACACAGATGAGCCTTAAAGACATTATGCTGAGTGAATCAGTCAGGCACAAAAGGACAGCTACTGCGTAAGTTCATTATTGTAAAAACTTAAGAAAACATTTCCATACTACAAGAATAATTATTTGAGGGTTACCAGGGACAGGAGGGAG
>NW_006414693.1:0-5390 GCF_000296735.1 Chrysochloris asiatica | reverse complement strand
GTCTCTCATACTTCAGACATATTGTCAGGAGGGACCAGTCATTAGAGAAGGATATCATGTTTGGTAATGTGGAGGGTCAGAGAAAAAGAGGAAGACTCTCAACGAGATAGATTGGCCAAATGGCAGCATCAAAGGACTCAAGTGTTGCAACAGTAGTGAGGTTGTCCCAGGATCGGGCAGTGTTTCGTTCTGCTGTGCATAAGATTGCTGTGGGTCAGTACTGACACAATGACACCTAACAGCAACTGTTGCGTTTAAAAACTCTCTTTCCCTCTCGACCCCACTTGTTCTGGCCTTTTGGTATTGGGCTGAGATATCTGTGCTCATGAGTGGCAGAAGAATCCACCAATGGTGGGGGTTGGATGTATCCACTCACTCAGACTCCCCCTCTAGTCACCATTCTGGTGACTAGGTAAAAAAATAAATAAATCAGAGCTATGCAAAACCGACAAAATGTATTGTCTACTTCCGCGTCGTTTTTCTGTGGTGGATCTGTCCTCTGCTTGGTCATTGTTTGGTGTAGCCCAAGTTGTTTGGCTCCGCGCTGCCAAGCCTGGAAGATCAAAAAATATGCGATTTCTTACTTCTGCTATATGTTCCACTAACTATAAACCTACAAACTTTCAAAATATTCCCACCTATTTTGTTCAGAGTATTGGAGCTCTGTGCTGATCCCTCTTCACCTGGTATTCTGTGGTATTGCTGACTGCTAACTTCACTCTACCTCTACCCTATCATCCATCAAGCCCTGCCTCCTAAAGAGGTTTTGTGCAGCATATTTTCTTAATACAACATGTCTTTTTTTGTATTGCTGTTTCCATGAATGTTAATGGTTGATCCAATCAAAATGTAGTCTTTGACCACTTCATTATTTTCTCCATTTATCTTGATGGCATATATTGATCTACAGGTGAGGATTTTTGTTTTCTTTATATTGAGCTAAAATTTATACAGAAAGCTGTACTACTTGAACTTCATCAGTATGTGCTTTAAGTCCTCTTCACTTTCAGCAAGAAAGTTCTATCATCCACATATCTCAACTTGTTAATTAGTCTTCCTCCAATCCTGATGTCAAATTTTTCTTCATATAATTCAGCTTCTCAGGTAATTTGCTTAGCATACAGATTGAATAAGTATGGTAAAAGAATACAGCACTGGCACATACCTTTCCTAATTTTAAACCATTCAGTGTTCCCATTTTCTTTTCAAACAACTGCTTTCTGGTCTATAGGTTCCTCATGAGCACAATTAAGTGTTCCGGAATACTCATTCTCTTAAATATTGTCCATAGCTTAACATGAGCCACACAATCAAAAGCCTTTGCAAAGTCAATAAATCAGAGGTAAGCATCTTTCTGGTATTCTCCGCTTTTAGCCAAATTCCATCTGACATCAACAATGATATCCCACATTCTATGTACTATTCTGAATCTGGCTTGAATATCTAGAAATTCTGTCAATGGAGGGTTGCAGCGGTTTTTACATTACCTTTATCTAAATGTTAATTATAAGTGGTAGTAACGGTATTATATGACGACTTCTGCATTCTATTTGGTCACCTTTCTTTGGAATACACATATATATATGGATCTCTTCTAATCAATTGGCCAGATAGTTGCTGCCCAAATTTTTTGGCATACATTAGTGAGTGCCCCCAGTTCTGTATAATTTCATGAAGGATTTCAGTTAGCCACCAAACTTATAACCTACTATGCAATCCCTGTCCTTTGGTACTTCGTGGTAATTTTTTTTTTTTTTTTAATTGGTCACTTTAAAGTTGAAGATCTTCTTGCATCCTCTTTATATCGTGTTTCTCGTTAACTATAGATTTTATTTCATTACTACTTTCTTGAAGTCATTCAGAATACATGAGTTTTTCCATTTTTACTTTTATTGTAGTTGTTATGTGCCGTGGAGTCGGTTCCGGCTCATAGCGACCCTGCACAGGGTTTCCGAGGCTGTTAATCTTTACGGGAGCAGAACGCCTCATCTTTCTCCCGCGGAACCGCTGGTAGTTTCGAACTGCTGACCTTATGGTTCGCAGCCCGATTCGTAACCACTGGAATATTTTTTGTTTAATTGTTCCTTCAATTACTCCATCTCACTCATCGTTTTCTTAGTTTCATTGTCTCTTTCACTCATATTTAAAGATTGTTCCGGTTTGTATTTAGCTTCTTGGATTTCAGTCAAAGTTACTCTTATATCTTCTGTCAGTTAGTCATGTTCAAATTTAAGTACTTCTTGTATCATTTTAAACATTTTCTATTTTTTTTAGTTATAGATGTTGTTTTTTCATGACAACCTAAACCTTTCCGTTTCTATGCTTGAAAGTGCTGGATCCTTAGTCTTGAATTGTCCTTCTGATTGCTTCAGTTCATCCAGTTCCTGAATATCATTGACATCTTTCACATTAGGAAATGGCTACTGTTCCACATGAAGTACTATGCTGTTTCCTTGACTCTCGGCATTGGACTTTTTTCCTTAAATCTTTCTGAATATTGGACTTTTTTTCCTTAAATCTTTCTCTCATTCAAATGACTTCTGTAGTTTCCTTAGAACATTTCTTCCTTTAGTTGCAGAATATTATTTCTTCATTATTTTCATAAAGATTCTGACTCAACTCCAGTTTCTCCATTTCTTCACATCTCAATGTTAATACTGTGCTCTTTAGTTTGTTCTTTAAATTGTCCATTTCACTTTTCCTTTTCTGCATCTCACTCGTCTATTCTTTTACACTAAGAAGTTGTTGATGTTTGTCTTGAAGTTGTTGGCTTTTTTCCTTTAGATTTTCTTCAACTGATGCCAGCCTTTCACAGATTCTTAAAACTTCTTCTCCTTTGTTAATGGTCTGGCACATTTTTTGTGCCACTGTTTCTTGCTACTTTTTAAGTTAATTTCTAATGATTCTTTATTCTTCCTGGTTTTTGATATTTTTGTTGTAGTTAGATGCTGTCAAGTCAGTACCAACTCATAGTGACCTGATGCACAAGCAAGTGAAACACTGCCTGGTCCCATACGAACCTCAGTATCAATGCTATTCCTGAGATCATTGCCACTTCCACTGTTCCAATCTACCTAGTTGTGTGTCATCCTCTTTTTCTCAGTCCTCCACTTTACCAAGCATGACTGGTCAGTTCTGATAATATGTCTGACATATGAAAGAAATGTGGCCATCCTGGCTTTGAAGGAGCATTCTGACTATACTTCCTCCACTCCAGATTTGTTTGTCCTTTTGGCAGTCCATGGTACTTTTAATATTTTTCTCCAACACCATAATTCAAATGCATTAGTTATTCTATTGTCTTTCTTGTTCATTTTCCAACTTTAAAAGCATATCAGGCTATAGAAAATACCATGGCTTGCATCAAGCATACCTTTGTCCTCAAAATGAAATTTCTATATTTTTTAATTCTTCCTTAAGTTCTTCCATTTCATTTAAACTTTATTAATCTTCAGATGCTTTCTGCCAATGTTCTTGGATTTTGTAAGAAATCCATGTCTTCACATCATTCAAACTTAAATCAAATTTTTAGCTTTTTGTGAGAGAGTTCGTGATTTCTGATTAATTCTTGCATTCTGCTCAAGGCCCATTTTATGCTTTACTAAAAGTCCATACTCTGGCCTTTAAATTTTGGGAAGTCTTGATCAATGCTTACATAAATTGAGAAAACTAAAGATTACCTAGCTAGGCAGTTGCTAAGTAATCTTTAGTTTCTTCAATTTCTTCAAGTAAACCTTGAATTCTATTTTCCTTATAATCTACATGAGAAAAAAAGTTGGTCTTTATCTGTTGCTCTATATATTGATCTCTTTGGATTATCATGTATATCCTTCCTTAGGATTTCTACCTCAGATTTCATTTCTGAGAGCAAATTGCCTACTTTATACAGAGCTGTGTTTTCCTTTATTTCTTTAGTCAGTTCTTTCTAGAGATCAGTAGTCCTTCTTTCCAATTCTAAGTTACAAGTCATTTGAAACTTTGCCATTTACTAGGAGGTCAATTTTGTTGCTTCATTAAAAGCAGTTTGTAACTCTTTCTCTAGATCAGCTTGCATTTCTTTTTTCCTCCAATTGGCTTTGAAATACATGAATATCATTTCCCATATGTTTTCAAGTATTTATAAATTCTTTCATTTTCTCTTTCACCTCTAGATTATTGCCTGTAAGAAATTCTGATTCTCTCTTGGCATCAAGGATTACAGTTTCATCATCAAACAGTCTGTTTCATTCATTTAAGATCTTCAGTGTTTTCTCTTGAGTATATGTTCATTTTCATATTTTCTGACTTTTGTTAGTCTATGAATTTCTGCAGCTCCTTAGTCTGGTCTTCCTTTCCTCTAAGTAGTTCTATTTTCTAATTTGATTCAGCCTCAAGATCTTGATTATATAATTCTGCATTCTTAACTTTTTTTTTTTTTTTTTTAAGTTTAGATGACATGAATTAATGTCATTTCTTGGCCTTTGTAAAATTTGTCACTCTAGATCCTAAAATTCCTTCAAATATTTTTTATTTCAATTCAATTTCTTCCTTTTATCTTTTTATTTGTTAATAATCTTATGTTAGACCATCATTATTAGAACAACGTGAGTTCAACTTACTTTCTAGGTTTTCCAGATGTAGCAGTTTTCTTGCTGGATTCCACTCAATCACAGTTATTGTATCAAGAATGTTACTGAAAACATCAACATCTGAAAAGAGAGATTCACAGATTTCTCCTAGTAAAGTTACAGCATCCTGTGTAATTTTTTTGTGATATATGTTTTCGTATTAAATTTATTTTGTTGATTTTGCAAACACAGAGTAACTCTTTTCTTTTTATTAACCTTTATTTCCTGTTGTAAAGGAAAAGGTCATAAGCATTTGTGTTAAATTTTAAATTCTCTCAATTTGCACTTTTTGAAGCAAATCTTTTTCTTCTAAAATTTGGCACAATTGATCATTCTCCAATGCCTAGAATAAAGAACATTTCTCTAATTTTTATTTCGTTTGTTTGTTTTTACCATTATACATGATGTTATTTATTAAACCGGTTGTGAGGATTGTTTGTTTTTTAACTTTTTTTAATTGAGTGAAGGTTTACAGACAAGATCATCATCTTTGCATTTAACTTTGTTTCATCTCAATGATTTCAGCCCCTTCCATGAAACAGTAGTTATCCTGCTTCCTTATGTGGCTCCTATTTGCATGCCATCTACTTTCCCATCATTCTTAACTTTATCCTTAGGAAAATGTTGTCCTTTTGATTTTGAATAATTGACCATTCTGTGGTTAGCATAACTTACTAGTGTTGTTCCACACTATAAAACTATGTGCTAGTTGGCTGACAATTGGACTACAAGGTGAATTCCTCTCCAGATCTGAAGGATAATCGAGAACCACAGTCTCAGGTT
>NW_006414692.1:6332-6809 GCF_000296735.1 Chrysochloris asiatica | reverse complement strand
TGCATGGTGCAAACTGTTTGTGCTCAGTTACTAACCTAAAAGTTGGTAGTTCAGTGAGTCCACGTGGGGGAAGGATCGGAGCAGCCACAGAAGCCTGGCAGAACGGCTGAGATAAAGGTGTGGACATTCTTTTCTTTTGGTATCTGTTCATTGGTCCCTTGCTGTCTCCATACCTCCATTCTGATGACTATAGGGGTGCCTGAACTAGTGGGCGCCCCAGCCCCACCCTCGGAGGGTTCTATTACACATGTGCACAGATCTCCTCAAAATTTAAAGAGACAGTTTCCAATTAAAATCAAATTGCCACAGTTGGCCCTGAACTGTTTCCAACTAGAAAAAAGGCCTGATAGGGATTGTCGAGCAGGACAAGCAGACAAAAGAGGAAATAGGCCGAAAAATAAATCCTAAATTACATCAAAATGACCAACAGTGGTATCTTGAAACTTCTCAGGAAGAAGAGTGAAAAGGGAAGCCCAT
>NW_006414692.1:0-2523 GCF_000296735.1 Chrysochloris asiatica | reverse complement strand
CTAAGGAACAGTTCTACTTTACAACAACTGGGGTTGCCATGAGTTAGAATCATTTTGAGGGTAACAGGTGGTGTTTAGATTTCTTATGACAGAATGGGGAGAAAGGCCTGGGGATCTACTTTTTTAAATCAGCCAATGAAAACCCTACAAACCACAACTGTCAGATCTGCAACCCATCAGGGGAACAGCACAGAGCCAGGCCACCTTTTGTTCCATTGTGTAAGGGTTACTGTGAGTCAGGGATGGACTGAAGAGCAGCTAACAGTAACAGAGCCATTCAAACCCTTTCTTTTATTCGTGCTCATTTTGACTCTGTTTCCATCTTCAGACATCTCATTCTCGAATGTGTAAAAGAGTGAAGAGGAGAGAGAGGCTTGCCAGATGGCTTCAACAGAAATAGCTTATGTGGTTGATCAATCTTTATTGGACAAAAAGGTATACACTTATTCCACTTAAATGTCTGATAGTTTCAGAATTTGGTTCCTGGAAGCTTAAAGCTGGCCCTTCTGGACTGTGTTCAGACATCTGGCAGCCGGCACACAGAGAAATGTGTACTCTTTGAGCACTCCGTTTGGCTTTGGGGGTTAGGAGTTATGGTGACTTATATGATAAATCAGAGGAAAATTTACTTTATGTCATAAACACACCAAGGGACACCAGAAACTGAGATGAAAAAATTTTGATGCCAGCTGTTGACTCTCGCTTCACCAAAAAGAGCAGTTAGCTGTGCACGAGGTGGGAAGGACATTGGACAGACTCGCTAAGCATGCTTCCTCAAGATCTGATCCCTATTCCTCACCCCACAAAACATACATTAGGATTTAGAACCTACCCAGACCACCTCTTCCTACCCGTACCCTCTTGGGCCTCAGGTGAGTGGGCACAGAGAACAAGCAAAGGGGGTTAAAGAGGGACAGTGGCTTCCAAGAGGACAAAGCCATGAGCCTCTAATTTATGAGCTAAATTTTAAAATCAGCTAAGGAGCTCTGGTAGCATAGTGATTACGAATCAGGCTGTGAACTGCAAGGTCAGCAGTTCGAAAGTACTAGCTGTTCCGTGGGAGAAAGATGAGGCATTCTGCTCCCGTAAAGATTTACAGCCTCGGAAACCCTGTGCAGGGTCACTATGAGTCAGAACCGAATCCACGGTACTCAACAACAACAACAAAGATATTAATCTTAGATTTTTCATCCATAAAATGGAGATAAAAATACCTATCATAGGTTTAGGGTGTTTTCCTATCTTTCCTCCTGCCCCAAATGGCACCCAGCCTGTGCTTGGCATAGAGAAATAATCTGAATGAATTTTACTAAGTCTGCAGGTAAAGCCTCAAGTTCTCCTCTCCAAGAGCATCTTCCTCTAAAGCTGAAAGATTAGTCCAGAGCACACACTTGAGAGAATATGTAAATCACTAGCCTCAGCCTCATTCTATTTTGTGGGATGGGACCTCCACTGTGTTTTCCCAAAACAAAAGCAGGAGTAATAAGCTCAGCACAACAGTGAGGGCAAGTGCTGTTCAGCTGAGAGAAAGGCCTCCTCTCCATCCATCGCTGGTCCCACAGTTCCCAGGGTTACACATGTCAGGTAGTGTACTCTGAATGTGCCTGGAAACTCTCACACACAGAATAAGACTCACTCACTCACTCACTCACTCACTCACTCACTCACTCACTCACTCACAGCTGATCTGGCTTATAGTGCCTAAAACACAGTAGAACTGCTCCATGGGGCTTCTGAGACTGCAAATCTTTATTAGAGCAGAAAGCTTCATCTGTCTCCCACTAGTGACTGGGGGGTTTAAACCATTGACCTTGCAGTTATCATCCAATGCTTAACCCACTTGCCACCAGGGCTTTCAATAAACCTAGGACCTCAAATACCAGCTTTTATCCGGGGGGAAAATGAATCCAAATTAGACATTTCACCCCCAACTCTCCCCAAAGTCTCAGGAATCAGTAACTTTGGCTTCCTTGAATTTGATTTTAATTTATTTTAAATGCTCATTTAGCTGAGAAAACAGAACATCAGGAATAACCCTTAAATGCTCCTCAGCCTTCCCTAAGAATGAATTTTATTTCCCTCTGTCACACTGTAGCCTGTAGGTGAGCAAGGTCAAAGGGCAGCAGCTGAGTCAGGGTGATGCTGAGAAAGCCCTGAGATCCCCACCCTCTTCAGTCTAAATGCATGATAAGATGGACTCCAGGTCTCTGGCTGGAGACATTACTAAGCTTATGGTCTTCAGAAGTAATGAAAAAGTAGTATTTCCATTCATTTCTTTTAATTTCAACTAGCCTGCTCCCCTAGTTACTAAATCAGTAACAAAAACTCCTATTTCCCTATCAACTCCTTGGGGCTCTCCCTGATTCTGTGGGTCCCCTGCACTCCCAACCCTATAATGGAGCAATACCAACTAGAAGCATCATTCTAGACACGAAATGTGTAATAGCAAATTTTCTAGCAGCTGAATTTTAAAAAATAAAAAGAATCCGATAAACCCCAAAGACTCAGTAAAAAAAGCTACTA
>NW_006414691.1:2928-5466 GCF_000296735.1 Chrysochloris asiatica | reverse complement strand
GCTAAATCTTCCAATGAGGTCTAGTAGCTTTTTTACTGAGTCTTTGGGGTTTTCTATATATAGGATCATATCGTCTGCAAATAGGGAGAGCTTTACCTCCTCTTTGCCAATTTGGATGCCTTTAATTTCCCTATCTTGCTGTATAGCTCTTGCTAAGACTTCCAGCACAATATTGAATAGGAGCGGTGACCTTAAAAATTATTTTGGCTGGGATTTCCTTGCCCAAAAATTGTGTCACCACCAACCTAGGCAATCTCATCTGCCATCTGGGTCTTCCTCTTGCTCCATGGCTCTTGGAGAAGCTTGAGAGGCAGAAGGAGTGAGGCGGGGCTAAATCAGAATGTTATGTTGGCTCAAGCTGAGGGTGGACCAAAGTTCAGGGACTGGGGAGAAGGAGAGTAATTCCATCAGATTTTGGTTAAGAAACTATGCATGTTGTTTCTGACTATCTGCAGGGATAAGCAATTAACTTATTCATTAATGATGCAGGGGATGGGATTATGGAGCGTCTGTGTTTGCTGTGTTGCAAGTAAACAAGATGGAAGCCATGATTGTCATTGAAGTCGTATGAGAAGGTGTTTATTTATAGCAAACTGTTTTCCTGAATATTGTGGGGCAGGGGGAGGGGATTTCTATAGCCATAGCTATTTTCCAATAAATAAATTATTTTCCAGTGGTAAGAAAGACCAAAGGAGAATTGCTACCTTTGAATTATGGTGTTGGTGAAGGATATTGAATATACCACAGCCTTCCAGAAGAATCTGTCTTGGAAGAAGTACAGCCAGAATGCTCCTTAGAAGCAAGGATGGGGAGATTTGGTCTCATATACTCTGTACGTCCTATCAAGAGGGACCAATCCTGGAGACAGACATCATCCTTAGTGAAGTAGAGGGTCAGTGAAAAAGAAGACCCTCAAGGAGATGGATTGGCACAGAGGCTACAAGAGTGGGCTCAAACATGACAACACCTTTGGGAGTTGTATAGGACTGAGCCGGGTGTAGTTCTAGTGTACACAAAGGTCTCTATGAGTCACAATCGACTCAACAACAACAATTTTCCAGCTTCACAGGGTTGAGCTGAAATTCAACATTAGCAATCCTCCCTTTCGTTCAAGACGAAAGATATTCAATTGTCACTAAACCACCTCAAGGGATCTTAGATTTCTCAATTAGAGATATGCATTTATTTAAGGAATTTAAGGAATGGTCTATTAAGGACTCTTGTTGGCATGTGCCCAGCAAATTAGTTGAACCATCTCTTGAGAGGTAGTGCCAAAGGTCAGTTGCCTTGCAGCCAGTTACCCTAAAATGCCTCAAATGAAAAAGAAAAACATTAATAAAAAAGATTGTGTTAAAGTCTAGAAGTCAGTCGGTAAGAATCTTTCAGTCCCATGCCTGGCACATGGTCCATGCTCACATGGTCTATATACAGGCACACCTTGTTTTACTGTGCACTTTTAAGATATTGCTTTTACTATTATTTTTTAATTGAAGGTTTGTGGCAACCCTGTCCTGCACCAAGCAAGTCTATCTGTGCCATTTTTCCTACAGCGCGTGCTCACTTTGTGTCTCTGTGTCACCTTTTTGTCATTCTCACAATATTTCAAACTTTTTCCTAATGCTATTTCACACGACACTTATCAGTCAGATTGTCGTACTGTGGTGGCTTGTGAGTTGCTGTTATTCTGGAACCTATGCCATGGGTACTTTAAATACCAGCAGGGTCACCCATGATGGACAGATTTCAACTTAACTTCCAGATGAAGGCTGACTAGGAAGAAGGAGAGACAGACAACTTCTGAACACTTAGTCACTGAAAACCTTATGAATAGCAGTGGAACACTGTCAGACAGCATCAGAATATTGAATATTGAAACATGATGAAAAGCATCAGAATATTGTGAGATATAGTGCCGGAAGATGAGTCCCCCCAGGTTGGAAGACACTCAAAATACGACCTGGGAAAAGGTGCCTTCTCAAAGTAGACTTAACTAATGATGTGACGGGAGTAAAACCTTTAGGACCTTCATTTGCTGATGGAGCACAACTCAAAATGAAGAGAAACAGCTGCAAACATCCATTAAGAATCAGAACATGGAATTTATGAAGTATGAATCTAGGAAAATTAAAAATTGTAAAAAATGAAAGGGAACGCATAAACATTAAAATCCTAGGTATTAGTGAACTGAAATAGACTGGTATTAGCCATTTTGAATCTGACAAACACATGATTTCTATACAAGGAATGGCAAATTGAAGAGGAATGGTGTCACATTCTTCATCAAAAACAACATATAACGTTGTCTGTGATAGGATAACATCCATATATGAAATACCAGTTAATATCATTATTATTCAAATTTATGCACCAATCACTAAAGCCAGTGATGATGAAACTGAAGAATTCTACCAACTTCTTCAGTCTGAATTTCATCAAACATGCAATCAAGATGTGTTGATAATAACTGGTGATTGACATGCAAAGGTTGAAATTAAAAAGGAAGGCTCAGAAGTTAGAAAATACGGCCTTGGTGATAGA
>NW_006414691.1:0-1738 GCF_000296735.1 Chrysochloris asiatica | reverse complement strand
AATATGAGAAATATGGTTACCTGTGCTCTATTAAGTACACAAAGGCTTTCAATTATGTGGATCATGACAAGCTATGGACAACATTGTGGAAAATGAGTATTCCGGAACACTTACTTGTGCTCATGAGAAACCTGTACACAGACCAAGAGGCAGTTGTTCTAACAGAACAAGGGAACACTGAATGATTTAAAATTAGGAAACATATGTGCCATGGTTGTATTCTATCATCACACTTATTCAATCTGTATGCTGATCAAGTAGCCCAAGAAGCTGGACTATATAAAGAAAAAAGTGGCATCAGGATTGGAGGAAGACTCATTAACAACCTGCAATATGCTGATGTTACAACCTTGCTTGCTGAAAGTGAAGAGGACTTTAAAATACTTACTGATGACAGTCAAAGACCACAACCTGTGGTATGAGTTGTACCTCAATGTCAAGAAAACAAAAATTCTCACCACTGGACCAATAAACAGCATCCATATAAACAGAGAAAAGATTGAAGTTGTCAAAGACTTCATTTTGCTCAGATCAACCACCAACATTCATGGAAGTAGCAGTTAAGACCTTGAAAGTATTGAAGAGCCTTTTAAGATGTTAGTTTGAGGACTATGGTGTACCTGATCTAATCCATGGTATTTTCAATAACCTCATATGCATGTGAAAGTTGGATGTTGAACAAAGAAGACTACAGAAGAATTGATGCATTTGAGTTTTGGTGTTGGAGGAGAATATTAACAGTAACATGGACTGCCAAAAGAACACACCAATCTGTCTTGGAAGAAGTACAGCCAGAATGACCCTTGGAAGCCAGGATAGCCAGACTTTGTCTCTCATACGTCAGACATATTGTCAAGAGGGATCAGTCCCTGGAGAAGGATGTCGTGTTTGATAAAGCAGAGAGTCAGAGTAAAAGAGGAAGACCCCCAAGTAATGAGATGGATTGGCACAGTGGCAGCAGCAGTGGTCTCAAAGGTAACAACGATTGAGAGGTTGGCACAAGACTAGGCAGTGTTTTGTTCTGTTGCTATGAGGTGTTACCAGCTCTATGGCACCTAACAAGAACAACATTTCACATGTCATAGGCTATGGTAGAGTATAAACGTAACTTGTCTATGCACTGGGAAACCAAAAAATGGTACACTTCATTGCAATCCTCACTTTATTGCTGTGGTCTGGAACTTCGTCCACAATACGTCTGAGATATGCCTATGTATTTTTTTTTAATGAAACTGAATTAAATACCTGTCTCAGATTGATCTGGTGAATTTCTCATTATCTGTTCTTTAGCTCTCTGGTGAAAACTAATAAGTTAGACAGTTTTATGTCATATTGTTTTATGTCAAGAGCTGTTAAGTTGGTTATGACTCATAGCAATACTATATAGGGTTTCTAAGGTTGTTAAGTCTTTACAGGAGCAGAAATCTTCATCTTTCTCCCTCAGAGTGACTGGTAGGCTTGAACACCTGACCTTGTGGTTAGCAGTCCAGTGTTTATACTACCAAGCCACATCACTGTTTTATGTCATTGTTGGTGTTGTCAAGTGTCATTGAGTCAATTCCGACTCATAGCAACCTGCATAAGTTTTCTGAGGAGCAGCTGGTGGGTTTGAACTGCTGACCTTGTGGTTCGAAGTCCAGTGCTGATCTTACAGCAACACACCAGAATTCCTTTTATGTCATTGTTGTTGTTAGGTGCGATTGAGTCAGTACCGACTCATAGCAACTCTATGCACAAC
>NW_006414690.1:5795-6594 GCF_000296735.1 Chrysochloris asiatica | reverse complement strand
TGGACTGCAAAGTTGATTTGAACTACAAGGTTGGGAGTGAAAACTCATGAGCTTCTCCTCAGAAACCCTATACAGGGCCACTATAGTTCAGAAAAAAAAAAAGTTGTGTACCAAGATTGTATTCTTTCACCATTTTTATTCAGTCTGTATGCTCAGCGAAGAATATGGGAAGCTGGATTTTATGAAGAATGTGGTGTCAGGATTGGAGGGATATTCATTAACAACCTGCAATATGCAGATGATACAATCTTGCTTAATGAAAGTGAAGAGAACTTAAAATACTTACTGATGAAGGTCAAAAACCAAAGCCTTCAGTATGACTACACCTCAATGTAAAGAAAACTAAAATACTCACCACTGGACCAATGAATAACCACGATAAAGGGAGAAAAGATTGAAGTTGTAAAGTACTTCATTTTGCTTGAGTCCACTATCAACACTCATGGAAGCAGCAGTCAAGAAATCAAACGATGTGTTGCATTAGGTAAATCTGCTGCACAAGACCTCTTTAGTGTTCAAGAACAAAGATGTCAGTTTGAGGACTAATGTGGCCCTGATCCAAATCATGGTATTTTCAATAGTCTCATATACATGTGAAAGTTGGACAATGAATTAGGAAGACCATAGAAGAATTGATGTATTTCAGTTGTGGTATAGAAGAATGGAGCTCTGGTAGCGTAGTGGTTACGAATCAGGCTGTGATCCTTAAGGTCAGCAGTTCGAAACTACCAGCTGTTCCGCGGGAGAAAGATGAGGCTTTCTCCTCCCGTAAAGATTTACAGCCTCAGAAACCCAGTTC
>NW_006414690.1:3151-4186 GCF_000296735.1 Chrysochloris asiatica | reverse complement strand
AGGTCATTCCTCTTCAATTTGTTGAACCTGTCATAGTGAACCACATAATTTTCCAATTTAGGATGGCTAATATCAGTCCAGTTTCATTCACTAATACCTAACATATTGATCTTTGTGTGTTTCATTTCATTTTTGACTACTTCCATTTTTCCCAGATCCATGCTTTGTGCATTCCATATTTTGCTTTTTAGTGTATGTTTGCAGCTGTTTCTTCTCATATTGAGTTATGCCCCATCAGCATAAAGCTTTGCTCTATTTGCATAATAATATTTAGCTGTACTTAAAGGAGTCATCTCTTCCCCAGAGGCATTTTGAGTGCCTTCCAATCTTAGGGCCTCATCTTCTGGTACTGTTAGTCATAAGGTTTAGCCATTTGGAATTGGTCCACCTATCATTGTTCCTATTCTGGTTTAGTCTGGATGAATGAGGGGTCCTCTTATTATGTCTGTGACATACCTTCCAGCATCAGAGCAACATGCAAGTGAGCACAGTTTGACAAACTGCAGACATAAAGTTTTATATGAAATAAACTAAAAATTAACAATAAAGTGATGGTGGTGATATGCGTGTGGAGTCAGTTCCCACTCATAGAGACCCTGCATAGGGTTTTCGAGGTTGTAAATCTTTACGGGAGCAGAAAGCCTCATCTTTCCCCTGCAGAACAGCTGGCAGTTTTGAATTGCTGACCTTGAGGTTAGCAGCCCAAATCATAACCTCTACTCTACCAGAGCTCTTTAACAAAGTAGTAAATAAAATAAAATAAACTTTTGAACATTAGAAAAAGAGCTTGTTAGCTTATTTTATTATTTTGATGCTGCTTTTATTATTTTTCAGAATATATCATTTAAAATGATATTGTTAGGTGTTGTCTAGTCAACACCTAACATTGTACTCATAGTGAGTGAACTGATGCACAACAGAATGAAACACTACCTAATCCAACACTATTCTCACAATTATTATATTTTTATCCATTGTTGCTATCACTGTGTCAGTCCATCTCATTGGGGGTTTTCCTTTTTTTTTTTTTTTTTT
>NW_006414690.1:0-516 GCF_000296735.1 Chrysochloris asiatica | reverse complement strand
CCAGGTTCACAGGAGTGTATTGAACGTGGTTGGAATTAGCCTGCAGCTTCATTCCTGTTTTCCCCTCACTTCCCCTTATGGGTGACCAATGTGGTTACCAGTCAGAGCACATGTCTGCTCATGTACTCCCATTGAGTCTCAGTCTTGGAAGGGGGTTTGCCCTGAGGGGACCCGACCCCTTTCCTTGATGTCTCCTGGGTGAGCAACTTGCTTGTCTTGTAGTCAGATGGACTGCCGTTATTGTTTTGTATTTTTCCTGTTGGTCTTTCCTTCAAGAAGTATCTTCTGTTCTTCTAGCCACTCCAGTCTGGTATGCTTGTCCTTTCAAGTGGAAATTTCCCACCTCAGAAAATTCTGGATGGAGTTCAGAACTCCACCTATGGTCTTATGTAATACAGAGGCTCCACAGAAAGCCTCCTTCACTGGGCACCTTGTAAGCCCCATTTTAGGTATTCCAATCAGTTATAGGCAGAAGATGGACTTTTAAACTTTCTGTGGTGATATATCTGGCTATTC
>NW_006414689.1:4243-5303 GCF_000296735.1 Chrysochloris asiatica | reverse complement strand
GGAATAAATGTAACCAGAGAAACAAAGGACTTATACAAAGAAAACTACAAACACTACTACAAGAAACCAAGAGACTTACAAAAATGGAAGAATGTACCATGTTCCTGGATAGGAAAACTTAACATTGTGAAAATGTCAATAATGCCCAAAGTAATTTACACATCTAATGTGATCCCATTCTAGATTCCAATGATATTCTTCAAAGAGATGGAAAAAAACAATTATAAATTTTATATGGAAAGAAAAGAGACCCAGGATAAGCAAAGCACTGCTTAAGAAGAAAAATAAGATTGGAGACCTGTCACTTCCTGACTTCAAAATTTACTGCACAGCTACAGTGGTCAAAACAGCTTGGTACTGATACAATGAAAGATACATAGATCAATGGAACAGAATCAATGGACAATCCAGAAATTAACACATCTACAGTCAGCCAACTGATTTTTGACAAAGCAGCTAAATATATCGCATGGGGAGGTGATAATTTCTTCAACAGATGGTGCTGGCAGAACTGGAAAACGATATGCAAAAGATTGAAACAAGACCTTCACCTCACACCTTATACAAAAACCATCTCAGCATGGATTAAGGACCTAAACGTGAATCCCAGAATTATGAAGACCATCAACGAAAAAATCTGGACAAATGTGAGGGCACTAATTCTGGGAATACACAGACTACAAAACATTTTGAAAACCACACAAACAAAAGTAAATAACATAGATGAGTGGTACATACTAAAAATTAAAAACTTATGTGTATCAAAAGACTTCACCAGAAGAGTAAAAAAGGAACCCACAGAATGGGAAAAAAAATTTTTTTTGCAATGATACATCAAACAAGGGACTCATTTCTAAACTATACAGGAAACTACAACACCTCTACAAGAAAAAGACAAATAACCCAATTAAAAAGTGGGCACAGGGCATGAACAGACACTTTACTAAGGAAGAGATCCAGGCAGCCAACAAACACATGAAGAAATGTTCATGATCACTAACCATCAGAGAGATGCAAATGAAAACAACAATGAGATATCATCTCACACCAACAATAACAG
>NW_006414689.1:0-1765 GCF_000296735.1 Chrysochloris asiatica | reverse complement strand
ATTATACTTTGTGGCACTGTGGGTTAACGCGCCAGACTGCAAAGCCATTTGAATTGCGGGGTCTGCAGTTCAAATTTACCAGCTGATCCTGGGAAACCCTATACAGGGTCACTATGTGTTGGAACCGACTGGATGGCACCTAACAACAACAAATTCTCTCTACTCTCTGTATGTTTTCATGTTTTTCTAGTAATTAATATGCTAAAACAAAGAATAAATAAAACACTGATCTTAATCAGATTGTTTTCTGTTGGATTTCTACCATTAATTTGCTTATTGTATCCTTAAGGAAAAGTCCAGTCTATACAAAGATAAACCTAAGACTTAGAAATACTTTTGGAATGACTACAAAAAAGAAATAATCTGACGCTATTTGTAGATTCTGCTTTTCACTCCAAAGATTGATAGCAATGGAGGTTATTGTTAGCTGCCTTTGAGCTGGTCCTGCATTATCCTCACAATAGTGCTATCACTAGAACACGTTTCTGCTGCCACGGTGTCAATCCATCACATTGGATGTAGTCCCCTTTTTCTCTTACCCTCCTCTTTACAAGTATAGTGTCCCTCTCCAGGGACAGCTCCATCCTGATAATATGTACCATGTATGAGAGACATAGTCCACCATCCTGGCTTCTAAGGAGCATTCTGGCTGCACTTTATTATTATTTTTTTTCTATGAAATCATAGAACTCTTTATTTTTAAAAATATATTAGAATGTGAAGTTTCTTTACATCCCCTCTATCTAGGTCTAAGCACTTCTGAAGGTGTGCAACGCCCCTCCATCCCTGAGCCCAGAGTCCCCAGCCGCCCCCTCTGTCTACATCATTGCCTCCACCTCCATCCCTAGCACCACAAAATCTCTGGATAGAGTCCTGCACCTCGCCCCTCTCCCTCTATGGCTCCAGGGATCCCTGCTCCAGGCCTGCAAAATCAGCTGCTCCCTTCCCCTTTCTACCAAACATCCACATTCACCTTTCCAACACTCAGTCTCAGAACTGATAGCAATCACGCCCTATTGAACCACAGGAGTCCTTTTCCCCTCACCTTTTATCAACCCCATCCAGACAGGCTGGAAATAATTCAGTGGAGATTCTACCTTTCTCTATATCCTCTGGAGCTAGGTTTCCTATTGAATGCTGGTAAGCCAGTAATTTCTTGCTTTTGTAGTCCCCCCATTTTGGGTAGCCAATGTCTAAGTTCCCCCTCCCTGCCGACCTTGTGTACCAAAGGGGTGGGAATGAATCTCATTGTAGAGATTTGTCCGCACCTTTGTCAAACTACATCCACAAGCATAGGTCAAGTGCATCCACTAATAGTGGGTTACTCCTTTTTTTCTTTTCTTTTTTTCCCTCTTCTTTCTTCCTCTAGTTGTGTTCTGATCATCTAGCTATTGATGCCAGGTCAAATGGGTACTGTCTGCAAGTGTGGGTGTTCTTGTGCATTCCCCCTCACTTTATATCATCTGGATGCTTCACATTCTGTTCTAGTCCTATGGAGATATAGCCCTGGCCCTGGGCCCAGGGGTCCCCAGGTCTCGTCATAGTGCTGGTCAACCAGGCCTCAATCCAGGTTAACAGGAGTCTGTTGAATGTGGTGAGACTTAGTTCACAACTTCCTTGTTGATTTTCCCCCACTTCTCCTTATCTGTGACCAATGTGGTCAACAGTAGGATTATATGCCTGCTAGTGTATTCCATTTGAGTTTCAGTCTTGGAAGGGGGTTTGTCTTGAGGGGACCTGACCACTTGCCTTGATGGCTCCCTGG
>NW_006414688.1:6427-6913 GCF_000296735.1 Chrysochloris asiatica | reverse complement strand
GTCTGAAGTATGAAAGGCAAAGTCTGGCAATCCTGGCTTCCAAGAAACAATCAGACTGTACAGCCCAACAAAGACTGGTTTGTTCTTTTGGAAGTCCATGGTACTTCTAATATTCTCCTCTAACACCATAACTCAAATGCATCAATTCTAAGGTCTTCCTTATTCACTGTTCAACTTTCACCATGCATATGAAGTTATTGAAAAAAATATCACTTGGATCAGGCGCATCTAGTCCTCAAACTGACATCCTTGGTCTTGAACACTTTAAAGAGTTCCTGTGCAGCTTATTTGCCTAATGCAATATGCAATTTAATTTCTTAACTGATGCTTTCATGAGTGTTGATATCTGATCTGAGCAAAATGAAGTCTTTGACAACTTCCATCTTTTCTACATTTGTATGGATGTTGTTTATTGGTCCATTAGTGAGGATTTTTGTTTTCATTACATTGAGGCGAATGCATACTGAAGGCTGTGATCTTTGATCT
>NW_006414688.1:3831-4382 GCF_000296735.1 Chrysochloris asiatica | reverse complement strand
TTCTTAATGAAATTTTGTTGTCTTCCTATATGATGTTCTTCATGTCAAACCACAACTGTTCTGTCTTTAGTCTTTAGCATCTAATACATTAAATGCGTTCTTCTGATGATCTCTAATTTCATGTGGGATATGTTCAAGGAGTCCTGGTTTGGTGTGGTGGGATAATGCAATGTACAACAAGGTTGATTTGAACTGAAAAGTCGGTGGTTCAAATTCACCAGCCACTCCTCAGAACCCCTATATACACTATGAGTCAGAACTGACTCAATAACAAGATTTTAACAATAATAAGAACTACATGATCAAGGTCATATTATAGCTCTCATGGACTTGTTTTAATCTTCAGCTTCAGCCTGAAATTGCACATGAGTAATTTATGGTCTGTTCCACAGTCTTTCCCTGGTGTTGTTTTGCCTGATGATACAGAACTTTTCTACCATCTCTTTCCACAGACATAGGCAATTTGATTTTTGAATATTCTATCTGGTGAGGCCCATGTCTGTAATTGTCTTTCATATTTAAAAAAAGGTAATTGCTGTGAAGAAGTCACT
>NW_006414688.1:3180-3731 GCF_000296735.1 Chrysochloris asiatica | reverse complement strand
TTCTTAATGAAATTTTGTTGTCTTCCTATATGATGTTCTTCATGTCAAACCACAACTGTTCTGTCTTTAGTCTTTAGCATCTAATACATTAAATGTGTTCTTCTGATGATCTCTAATTTCAGGTGGGATATGTTCAAGGAGTCCTGGTTTGGTGTGGTGGGATAATGCAATGTACAGCAAGGTTGATTTGAACTGAAAAGTCGGTGGTTCAAATTCACCAGCCACTCCTCAGAACCCCTATATACGCTATGAGTCAGAACTGACTCAATAACAAGATTTTAACAATAATAAGAACTACATGATCAAGGTCATGTTATAGCTCTCATGGACTTGTTTTAATCTTCAGTTTCAGCCTGAAATTGCACATGAGTAATTTATGGTCTGTTCCACAGTCTTTCCCTGGTGTTGTTTTGCCTGATGATACAGAGCTTTTCTACAGTCTCTTTCCACAGACATAGGCAATTTGATTTTTGAGTATTCTATCTGGTGAGGCCCATGTCTGTAATTGTCTTTCATATTTAAAAAAAGGTAATTGCTGTGAAGAAGTCACT
>NW_006414688.1:0-1213 GCF_000296735.1 Chrysochloris asiatica | reverse complement strand
TGACAATATGTCCAAAGTATGAGATTCAAAGTTTGGTCATCTTGGTCTCCAAGGAGCACTCTGGCTGCACTTCTTCCAACACAGATCAGTTTATTCTTTTGGCAGCCTATGGCACTTTCAATACTCTTCTCCAACACCATAACTCAAAAGCATCAGTTCTTCTATGGTCTTCCTTATTCACTGCCCAGCTTTCACATGCATATGAGTTTATTGAGAATACCATGGCTTGGGTCTGGTTCACCTTACTCCTCAAGCTGACATCTTTGCTATTCAACACTTTAAAAAGTTCCTGTGCAGCAAATTTGCCTAATGCAATACGTCATTTGGTTTCTTGACTGCTGCTTCCGTGACTGTTGATAGTTGATCCTAGAAGAATGAAGTCCTTGACAACGTCAATCTTTTCTCCGTTGATAAGAACGTTGCTTATTGGTCCAGTGGTGAGAATTTTTGTTTTTTGTTTTTTTACATTGAGATGCAATCCATACCGAAGGCTGTGCTCTTTGATCTTCATCAGTAAATATTTTAAGTCTTCTTCAATTTCAGCAAGCAAGGTTGTATCATCTTCATATCACAGGTTGTTAATGAGTCTTCCTCCAATCCTGTTGCCACATTTGTCTTCACAGAACTCAGCTTCTCAGGTTATTTGCTCAGCATACAAGTTGAATAAGTATGATAAAAGAAAGCAGTAGATGGATAAAAAGGGGCATAATGGAATGACCAATCATGCAGGATCAAAAGGGCAACTATTTACATAAGAGGGTGGAATGGAAATATGAACAACAGGGAAGAAGTGGAATAAATGATGTTGCATGTAGCGGTTTGCAATCATTGAGATGAAACAAAGTGTGTAATTTGTGTTGAATATTAAATTGATGACCTTCTCTGTAAACATTCTCTCAAGTCCCAAACAAAGTAAAAAATAAAATAAAACAAAACCTAAAAATACAAAAAAAAATCCTTTCCATAATTCTAAAATAAAGTCTTTAGTAAGATTTTCTTTTTAAAAGTAGCAGGTTTGGCATCTTTGAGAGACTCAAATTGTGCTCTTTTGAAATGTTCTTTGACTTTAGATAACAACAGCAACAACAAAGAGTCTGAAGGAACAAGTCCAGGTAGATGGGGTAATGATTTCCAAAGAAATTCTCAGAAGACAATCCTTGCTGCCATTTAAGAATGTGCAAGAAGATTGTGATGATGGGGAGAAAAAAAAAAA
>NW_006414687.1:2918-5739 GCF_000296735.1 Chrysochloris asiatica | reverse complement strand
CTTTTTGTATTCTCCTCCAACACCATAATTTAAATGCATCAATTCTACCTTATTTATTGTTCAAATTTCAAATGCATATGAAGCTATTGAAAATACCATGGCTTAGTCCTCAAATTGAAATTTTACTCCTGAACACTGTAAAGAGGCTTTATGTAGTAAGGAGTCCTGGTATGTCATAAGGATAAGCACTGAACTGCTAACAGCTAAGTCAATGGTTCAAATCTACAAGCTGCTCCTTGGAAACCCTGTAGAGTCCATGAATTGGAACTTACTCGCTGGGACTTAACAACAGCATCATTAACAAAAGAAATCATGATGCCACAGTGGTGCTTGACTGATAACCCAAAGTTTGGTATTTTCAATTCACCCAATGACTGTGTATGGGGCAAGATCTTGTGATCTGTTTCCATAAAGATTTAAACTGAGGAATCCCATGGAACCATTCTATTTTGTCACCTGGGGTCCCTTTGAGTTGGAATTGACAGACAGCATCCAACACATACACAGTATTTTATGTTGGATCTGTAGTTCTATTTAGAAGTACTTTTTTAGTGATGATCTATCATTTGAGAGATAAATCAAAGTGGTATAATTTTCTCCTTTAAATTGTGTGCTCAACTCGTGTTACTGTTAATGTATATATGTATTCACATCAAAGTAAAACTATGAATAGGCCATGCCTTGGGAGATAAAATGTTGCAGATTTCTCATTGTAAGAAGTTGCCATTATTCCTTTCATTAATTTAGCTGAGTCCCTCATGTATCCTAGGTATTAATTACTGTATGATTTTTGAGGTTCTAATAGAAATCATCCTTTCTGAAGATCCATTAGACTTCATTTAAATCCATGGCTGTGGTTGTTGTTGTGAAGTGCCGTTGAATCAGTTCTGACCCATAGCAACCCTGTATAGGGTTTCCAAAGAGCGACTGGTGAGCTTGAACCACCGACTTTGTAGTTCAAAAGGCTTTGGAGTCCTAGTGTGGAAGTTATATTTGGAAAACATGTCAGTTTTGTCACACTTATCATTCCTCTCAATTCTGAAAAAACTATGAAAACTAGAACAAGTTGATTTTAATTAATATTCTCATAAATCTCTCCAGAGTGCATTATAATTTCCATTACTTTTAAGTGCTTCTAGAACCACAGGGGATGACATTCTCAAACTTAACTACAGAGTTACAAGTAAGTACAGTAAATACTAGTATGGTGTTTTGACTTAGGAAAATGGTTAAAATTACTAGGTGACACTTGGCAAAGAAATTAAGGATTAGCTCCTCTGTACATGTTGCATGTATTTTAGGAACTAGTTAGCTACCAACTTAAGAATGAGGCTGAATTATCCTTTCTGTGAAATAAGAGATGTACTTAGCAGAGAGGTATCATTACAACAGTTAGTGGACTATGTCCATCGAGTCAACAGCAATAATTTAGTTTGGATATATGTAGAACAGAGTTATCAAATGTCTTCTGTGTTACAAAACTTCCTATAATCATACATACCAAAACAATGCATGAAACCTGAGTGTTAAATTAGGTTGTGATCACCCTACAGATTCTAGGAGACAATCTGCTTCTTGTTGTTGTTAGGTGCCATTGAGTTGGTACCAACCTGTAGCAACCTTACACACAGCAGAATGAAACACTGCCCGATCCTGGGCCAACTTCACTACTGTTGCCACACTTGAGTCCATCGATACTGCCACTTGGCCAATCCATCTCACTGGCGTCTTCCTGTTTTTTTCTGACCCTCCCCTTTACCAAACATGATATCCTTTTCCAGTGACTGGTTCCTCCTGACAATATGTCCAAAGTATGAGAGATGAAGTTTGGCCCTCTTGGCCTCCAAGGAGCACTCTGACTGCATTTCTTCCAAAATGTATCTATTGGTTCTTTTGGCAGCCCATGGCACTTTCTATATTCTCCTCCAGCACCATAACTCAAAAGCATCAATTCTTCTATGGTCTTCCTTAAAACAACATGGATTTAAACAGACACTTTTTTGGCTGATTCCCTCTCGTTCTGGTTCTTAAGGAAAAGATGACTCACACCACAGTTACAGCACATAACTCTCTCTCTTTCTATTTGTGCCTAGCTCACTGTTGGGACCAACAAAATCCAAACCAAATCAGTTAATATCTATTCCAGCTCAGTTCAACCCTGTGTATTTCAGACTAGAACTGCTACATAGGATTCTGAATGGTTGTGATCTTTCAGAAGCAGATTGACAGACCTTTTTCACAATGTGTCTCAGTAGATATTATCCCCCAACTTTGCAGCTGAGCACTTATTTGCATCACCAAGGGTTGGTTAAACCTACTGCCATTGACTCAATTTCGACCTGTAATAAACAGTTTCTGAGACTTTGAATATTTTCAGGAGCAGACAGCCTCATCTTTCTCCAAAGGAGTAGCTAGGTGCTGCTGATCTTACAGTTATCAGGCCAAGACCTAACCCATAGTACCACCAGGGCTCAGGCTAAGGTACCCCCAAATCATGCTGGACTATCTTTCCTCAGTTCCCTATCATGTAACTGACCAGACCTGGGCAAATACTCTCAAAAATCCTAACCACTGAAAAATTATGGTTCTCACTCCTACATCCAATCCTAAATAAAAACAGTGCTAATGTCCCCTTCTAAGACTAAGACTCAGTGGGAATACACATTCTGATTGGTGACCACATTTGTCTCCAGTAAGGGAAAACAGCAATGAAGCTGCAAGCTAAGCCCTACAATGTTCAATAGACTCCTGTGAACCCCGGTGGAGACCTGGTTGGCCAGCAGTGTGGCAAGACCTGGGGACTCTTGGGCCCAGAGTCAGT
>NW_006414687.1:0-2063 GCF_000296735.1 Chrysochloris asiatica | reverse complement strand
CAGGCTTGTAGGGTATACCCTTTGATTGGTTGATGATGCATGGAGGGGATTGTAACCATGGCAATGAAATGATATATGATAGAATGAATGTAAAACTAATATTCTCCCCTGTAAACTATCACATAATTCACAATAAAACATTTAAAAAACAAAACAAACAAACAAAAAAACAGTGGTGTAAGTCACTGGACTGTGAACCATAAGGTTCATGGTTTGAGTCTGCCAGTCACCCTGTGGGGAAAGATGAGGATTTCTACTCCTGATACTTAAAGACTTGGAAACCCTACACAGGATTGCTATGAATTAGAACCAACTGGACAGCACTTAACAACAATAGCAATTTGTAAGGCAAAGTCCCATGATTTCTGATCTTCTTTATAATGAATATTTTGATGTTTTTCCTTCTTTCTTTCTCCAGCCCTCCCTTCTCTTCCCTTCTGTATACTCTCCCTCTCTTTTCCCATCCCTCCTTTCCTCTTGAAATAAAATTTAAAAAAAAATTTTTTTTTAAATGGTTTTTCTCTGTTATGCTGGTCCCCTAAATACTTGGTTATCTGTTCACTCAGATGCATCTATAAATATCTCATTTGCAGAAGCCCTACAAAATCATTTCTAATATGAATCTAATAAGATGATAAATCTTAACTTAACCTTCCAATTCAATCAGGAAGATGAATTCACTGCTGCTCTCTTCTCCTACCTTCAGAATTGAAAAGAAACCACACAAAATTCATAAACTTCAATTAAGATCATCAATAACAATAACAAAGCTTTTGGGGACAATTGAGGGATATTGAATAGGGACTGAATATTAGATATCATTGAATTATGTTTACTAAGAATGATATTGGTATTGTAATTATATAGGAAAAGGGTCTTATCAATAGATTTGTTGGTGGTGTGAAGTGCCGTCAAGTCAATTCCAACCCATAGAGACCTTGTACAGACAGGGGTTCCAAGGAGCAGCTGGTGAGCTTGAACCACTGACTTTGCAGTTCAAACGACTTTGCAGTCTGATGCATTAAGCCACAGTTCCACACCAGTAAAGTATTTAGGGATTAGTGTCTTCAGTGTTAGGATGTCAGTAACAGACAAATTGTTCAGTAAAATATAAGTGTGTGTGTGTGTGTGTTGTTATTAGGTGACCTCTAGGCAGTATCTACTCATAGCAACCCTATTTACAACAGAACAAAACACTGCCCAGTCCTGCGCAAACCTCACAATTGTTGCTGTGTTGGAGTCCGTAGCTGCTACTATGTTAATCCACCTAGTTGGAGGTCTTCCTCTTTTTATCCAACCCTCAACTGAACCAAACATGAAATCCTTCTCCAGCGACTGGTCCCTCCTAATAACATGTCCAAAGTGTATAAGAGAATTGTCTGGCCATCTGGACTTCCAAAGAGCATTCTGGATATTCTGCTTCCAGTACAGATTGGTTTGTTCTTTGGCTGTTCATGGTATTTTAATATTCTTTTCCAACAACATAACTCAAAAACATCAAATCTTCTATGATCTTCTTTACTCACTGTCCAACTTTCACATGCTTATGAGGTATTTGAAAATACCATGGCTTGGGTCAGGCGCACCTTAGTACTCAAACTGACATCTTTGCTCTTCAACACTTTCAAAAGGTCTTGTGCAGCAGATTTGCCTAATGCAATACATCATTTGATTTCTTTTTTAAACTGTTTTATTATGAATTATGTGATAGTTTACATGTGAGAACATTAGCTTTACATTCATCCTATCATATATCATTACATTGCCATGGTTACAATCCCCAACCAGGCAAAAGGTATACCCCGCAAGCCTGCTCCATGGTCGTTACACACAGTTCCTCTCCCTCTCTGGGGCTAGGTTTTCCAGCCGCTCCATCTCTCCACGTCATCATCTCTGCCTCCATCTCTGGTGTCATTGTTTCTCTGAAAAGGGCCCTGAACTGCTCTTCTCACTTGATGGTCCCAGGGTCCTCTGCTCCTGGCCTGCAAAGTCAACCACTCCCCTCCTTTTGCTACAAAACGTCTACCTTTACATTTCCAACCCTCACAGTCAGTCCTGATAGT
>NW_006414686.1:4667-5625 GCF_000296735.1 Chrysochloris asiatica | reverse complement strand
AGGGAAGAGCTGTCACCAATTCTACTCAAATTATTCCAGAAGATAGAGGAGGATGGAAAACTTCCTAATACACTTTATGAAGCAAGCATAACCCTCATACCCAAATCGGGGAAGGACGTCAGTAAGAAAGAAAATTCTAGAACAATATCCCTCATGAACATAGATGCAAAAATTCTCAACAAAATCCTAGCCAACAGAATCTAGTAACACATCATAAAGATAATACATCATGATCAAGTGGGATATAAATCAGGGATGCAAGGATGGTTCAACATTAGAAAAACGACCAAAGTTATCCACCAAATAAATAAGAAAAAAGAAAAGAACCACATGATCATATCGATTGATGCAGAAAAGGCATTTGACAAAATCCAACATCCAGTCCAGATAAAAACATAAAACAGAATAGGAATTGAAGGGAAATTCCTCAACATAATTAAGAGCATATATACAGAACCAACAGTCTACATTATTCTCAATGGAGAGAAACTGAAAGCCTTCCCTCTGCAAACAGAAACCAGACAAGGATACCCTTTGTCACCACTCCTATTCAATATTGTGCTGGAAATCTTAGCAAGAGCTATACGGCAAGACAGGGAAATTAAAGGCATCCAAGTTGGCAAAAAGGAAGTAAAACTCTATTTGCAGACAATATGGTTCTATACGTAGAAAATCCCAAGGGCTCAATAAAAAAAGCTATTAGACCTCATTGGATGATTCAGCAAAGTGGCAGGATGTAAGATCAACATAAAAAAAAATCAGTTGGATTCCTCTATATCCAAAACGACAGCATTGAAAAGGATATTAGGAAAGCAATACCATTTACAATAGCCACTCAAAAGATGAAATATCTAGGAATAAATGTAACCAGAGTAACAAAGAACCTATACAAAGAAAACTACAAAACACTACTACAAGAAACCAAAAGAGACTTACAAAAATGGAAGAATGTACCATG
>NW_006414686.1:3485-4048 GCF_000296735.1 Chrysochloris asiatica | reverse complement strand
AGGGCTCTGGGATACAGAGATTGAGAAATGGTTGGAATGGGGAAAAGGGGGGAATAATGTTAAGATGCTTGGCTGTCTTTTGAATCTTGGTTTTCTTTACATTATATTATAAAATAGACACTTGAGGGGGAGAGAAAGGAATAGCCAGAAACATCACCATAAAAAGCCTGTAAGTCCATTTTCTGCCTATAACTGATTGGAATACCTAAAATGGGGCTACAATGTGCCCAGTGAAGGAGGCTTCCTGCAGAGCCTCTGCAATACATAATACTATAGGTGGAAGCCTGAACCACATCCAGATCTCCAGAGATGGGAAATTTCCACTTGAAAGGATGAGCAGACCAGCCTGGAGCAACTAGAAGAACAGAAGATCTTCTTGAAAGAAAGACCTACAGGGAAAATATAAAACAACATAGGCAGACCGACTGTTACTACAAGAACAAGCAAGTTGCTTGCCCTGGAAACATGAAGGCAAGTGGTCAGGTCCCCTCAGTGCAAACCCCCTTCCAAGACTAAGACTCAATGGGAATACACGCTCTGATTGGTGACCACGCTCATCACCG
>NW_006414686.1:0-2270 GCF_000296735.1 Chrysochloris asiatica | reverse complement strand
AAAAAAAAAAAGAAAGAAACTATATGGGTGATGTCACAACAGAACCAACTCAAATAAGTATGACAGTAGGAAAATACTATGAAAAACTCTACTGCAATAAATTTGAAATTTGAGAAGAAATGGAAACATTTTTAGAAAAATACAACCTACTTAAATTAACACAGAGTGAGATAGACAACTTTAACAGACTTATGAGAGAAGAAGAAATAGATCAGGTCATTTAAAAACTCCCTTCAGAAAAAATTCCATTCCCAAATGGCTTTATTGGTGAATTTTACCAAACGTTCAGAGAAGAGTTGACACTAATTTTACTAAAACTATTCCAGAATATAGAAAAAGATGGAAAACTTTTTAATACATTTCCTGAAGTGAGCATAATCTTCATACCAAAACCAGGCACAGACATCACTAAAAAAGAAAACTATAGACCAATATCCCTCATGCATATCAATGTAAAAATTCTTTTTTAAAAAAAATCCTAGCCAATAGAATTCAACAACATTATCAAAAAATAATACATCATGACTAAGTGAGATTCAAACCAAGGATACAAAGGTGGTTCAATATTAGAAAAACAATCAACATAACACACCATATAAATAAAAAAGAAAAAGAACCACATAATCATATAAGTTGATGCAAAAAAGGCATTTGACAAAATCCAACATCTATTTTTGGTAAAAACACTCAATAATATAGGAATTGAAGGGAAATTTCTCAACGTAATTAAGAGCATATATACAATACCAACAACCAACATTACTCTCAATGGAGGAATACTGAAAGTGTTCCCATTGTAAACAGGAACCAGACAAGGATGCCCCTTATCATCACTCATATTAAATATTGGGTTGAAAGTGTTACCCAGAGCTATAAGGCAAGACAGGGAAATTAAAGGCATCCAAATTTTCAAAGAAAAAATAAAACTCTATTTGCAATGATATGATCCCCTACAAAGAAAATCTCAAAGACAAGCCAAGAAAATTATTGGAATTCATTGAAAGATTCAACAAAAGTGGCAGGGTACAAGAATAATATACAAAAATCTTTTGGATTCCTTTATACTAATAAAGACAGCTCTGAAAAGGAAATTAGGAAAACAATACCATTTACAATAGCCACCCAAAAGGTGAAATACTTAGGAATAAATCTAACCAGAGAAACAAAAGACACATACAAAGAAAACTGCAAAACACTACTACAAGGAAAAAAAAAAAAAAAAAAACTTACAAAAATGGAAGAATATACTACACTCGTGATAGGAAGGCTTAATATTGTGAAAATGTTAATATTATCCAAAGAAATCTATAGATATAATACAATCCCAATCCAGATTCCAACATCATTCTTTAAAGAGATAGAAAAAATGATCATGAACTTTATATGGAGTGGAAAGAGATCTTGGAAAAGCAAAGAACTGCTTAAGAAGAACAAAGTTTGAGGTCTCTCACTTTCTGATCTCAAAATTTTCTACACTGCCACAGTGGTCAAAACAGCCTGGGTATTGTACAATGAAATGTACATCGATCAATAGAACAGAATTAAGAACCCAGAAGTAAATCCATCCACATACATTAACTGATCTTTGACAAAGGGCCAAAACACATTAAATGTGGAAGAGAGAGTCTCTTCAACAAATGGTGCTGTCAAAATAGGAAATTGATTTACAAAAGAATGAAACACCCATATCTCACACCATATACAGACACAAACCCAACATGGATTAAAGACCTAAATCTAAAACCTAGAACTATAAAGATCATCAATGAAAAAGTAAGGACAAGATTAGGGATATTAATACATGGCATACATACACTAACATTACAAAAAATACACAAACAGTAGAAGACAAAATAGATGACTGGGATCTCTTAAAAATTAGAAACTTAAGTACATCACAAGATTCCACCAAAAGAGTAAAAAGGGAGCCCACAGATCGAAAAAAAAAAATTTTTTTTTTTGTAACGACAAGGGACTAATATCTAAAATTTATAGGCAATTACAACACTTCTGGGACTCCTAGTGTGGCACTGTGGGTTAATGCGCCAGACTGCAAAGGCATTTGAACTGCAAGGTAGGCAGTTCAAGCTCACCAGCTGCTCCTCGGAAACCCTATACTGGGTCACTATGCAGGGAATGACAAATTGAAAAGGAATGCGCCTACAGGGAAGCCCAGTTAATACCACTATTATTCAAATTTATGCACCAATCACTAAAGCCAGTGAAGATGAAATAGAAGAATTCTACCAACTTCTTCAATCTGAAATTGA
>NW_006414685.1:4578-5576 GCF_000296735.1 Chrysochloris asiatica | reverse complement strand
TTGCTCCTGACAATATGTCTGAAGTATGAGAGATGAAGTTTGGCCATCCTGGCCTCCAAGAAGCCCTTGACCTTATGTTTAGCAGTCCATTGCTTACTATACAGTGCACTTCTTCCAACACAGATCCTTTGGTTCTTTTGGCAGCCCATGGCATTTTCAATATTCTTCTGTAACACCCTAACTCAAAAGCATCAATTCTTCTATGGTCTTCCTTATTCACTGTCCAGCTTTCGCATGTATATGAGGTTACTGAAAATACTATGGCTTGCGTCAGGCATGCCTTAGTCCTCATACTGACATCTTTGCTCTTCAACACTTTAAAAAGGTCTTGTGCAGCAGATTTGCTTAAAACAATACGTCGTTTGAATTCTTGACTGCTGCTTCCACGAATGTTGATAGTTTATCCAAGAAGAATGAAGTCCTTGACAATTTCAATCTTTTCTCCATTTTTAAGAATGTTGTTTATTGGTCCAGTGGTGAGGATTTTTGTTTTCTTTACATTGAGGTGTAATCCATACTGAAGGCTGTGCCCTTTGATCTTCATCAGTAAATGTTTTAAATCCTCTTCACTTTCAGCAAGCAAGGTTGTATCATCTGCATATCACACGTTGTTAATGAGTCTTCCTCCAATCTCAATGCCATGTTTTTCTTCATAGACCCCAGTTTATCAGATTATTTACTCAGCATATAGGTTGAATAAGTATGGTGAAAGACTACAACCCTTGTGCACACCTTTCTTTTCCCTTCCCTTCCCTCCCCTCCCCTCCCTTATCTTCACTTTTCTTTTCTTTTTTTTTTTCTCCCACACACCTTTCTTAATTTTCAACCATTCCGTTTTCCCAAGTTCTGTTCGAACAACATGCATATGAGTCTATTGAAAATACCAAGGTTTGGGTTAGGTGCACCTTAGTCCTCATACATTTTTGCTCTTTAACACTTTAAAGTGATTTCCTGCAGTAAAGTTGACTAATGCGGTACATTATTTGATTTCTTGAGCA
>NW_006414685.1:1595-3640 GCF_000296735.1 Chrysochloris asiatica | reverse complement strand
GCTGTTAGTCAGAACTGATTAAAGACACTTAACAGTAAGTTTGGTGATTTCTACATTCCATTGGGTCACCTCTCTGGACCCTGCATACACATCAATCTATTCCAATCAGTTGGTCAGGTAGCTGTCTTCCAAATTTATTGGCCTGCATGAATAAGTGCCACATCAGTTTGTTGAAATATTTCCATTTTTATTCCATCCATTTCTGGAGACTTATTTTTTTGTCAGTGCCTTCAGTGCAGCTTGGACTTCTTCCTTCATTACCATTGGGTCTTGATTATATGTTTTACCTCTGGAAATGTTTGAAAACGGACCATTTCTTTTTGGTACAGTGACTCTGCATATGCCATCAGCCTTCTTTAGACGCCTTCTGCATTTTTCAATATTTTGCCCTTCAATATTGCACGTCAGAGCTTGAAGATTTCATTGAGGTCTTTCAGCTTGAGAAATTCTGAGCGTGTTCCTCCCTTTTGGCTTCTAACTCCAGGTCTTTCCACATTTCATTAAATTAGCTTATTCTGTCTGCTTGCGTTGTCCTTTGAATTTTCTATTCAAGACTTTCACTTCCTCATTTCTTCTATTTGGTTTAGCTTCTCTATGCTTAAGAGTAAGTTTCAGAGTCTCTTCTGACATCCATTTTGATCTTTTGTTTCTTTTCTGTAATTTTAATGATTCTTAGCTTTCTTCCTGTATACAATTCTTGAAGTCATCCCACAACTCTTCTGATCTTTGGTCATTAGTGTCTAATGCATTAGATCTATTCTTGCGATGGTTTATAATTCAGGTAGGATATATTTAGTTTTACATTTTGGCTCTTGTAAACTTGTTTTCATTTTTTTCAGCTTCAGCCTGAACTTGCACATGAGCAATTGATAACTGTCGTGATTGGCTAAGGCATGGTTACATGACTCTAATCTAACCAAGTAGCTATTCCATTCTCTTTTGAGTGACTGGAGTTTGAACTGGAACTGCCAAACCACCAGCCAACCTGTTGGTTAACTGTGCCACCACGGTGTCTCTTCAAATTTGACGTTAGGAATATTGGTTCTTTTCTCATTGCAGAGTACTTCAAATGTGTGAGTAGAGGTCTTAACTGTAGTAAGGAAGAATGAACGGACATGCAGAAAAGAGGAGAATGGGACTTCCTAGCAAAATGGCACTCAAGGCAGACAAACCACAAGGACCCTCTCCAACAAAGATACAAGAGAACAAATAAAACAGAGATGAAAATTCTGGCACATTGAACTTCATATAGAAGGTTAGAGAGGTAGATGGAGAGCTTTCTGGGAGGGGAGGTCAAGCAGGGAAAGTGAGAAAGGGAGACAGACTGGTGAACAGCTGGTTAAACTGGGCTGGACCATCTTGTGAACACCATCTTGTGAACACCAGGCAGAGCAGATTTGTGCAGGTGATGGAAAAGATGCAGTTTTTTTTCTCCCACACTCCCCTGGTGACCAGAAGTGTGTCCAGTTCCCACCCTCATCCATCTCTAGCACAGACCCATGTGGTTGGGAGAAACACCAGTGAGTTGGGTGCTGGCTACGCCACTTTGGTGTTGGATTCAGGTGGGCTCAGCTCCAGACCTAAAAAACCTGAAGAGCCAACAGACCTGTATTTAACCAGTCATGCTGCCCCTAGTTTCCCTGTGGTCCTAACAGACACTGAAACCAGCTCCATCAAGGGCCTCTAGGAACTACTTCTGGATTGAGTGCCCTGAACATAGATAAGACAGAGGCCAATGGGAACTCCATCCAGAGCCAGGAACTCTGCCATCAAATCCCTTCCACAACCACCTCATGAGGTTCTTGAATAGCAGGAGCCTACCAGAGACTTTTTTCCCTCTGAGTCCAACAACTACATTGTTTGTTTTTACAAATAAAACAAACCCACAATATCCAGGAGACAAAAGACAATTTTAGCTCACACAAAAAACAAGAGAGAATGACTCAAATGTCCAAGATGCAGAGACAGAAAATCTTTCTGAGGAAAAAAAGGTAATGGAATTACCCAACTGATTTTCAACAAAGTGCCTAAATATATCGCATGGG
>NW_006414685.1:0-530 GCF_000296735.1 Chrysochloris asiatica | reverse complement strand
TGAGTGAAATTAGCCAGTCACAAAAGGAGAAATACTGCATAGGAGCACTACTGTCAAAGACTAAGAAAAAGAATCCATACTACAAGGGGGGCGGGGAATTCTTTGCTGGTTACTCATATGTGGGTGGTGGGGTAAGGGGAGGGAGGGGAAGATGGAGTACAGGATAGGGACTAGACACAGGATAGTTTGGGGGCTGGGGAGGGGGGCAATACACAAGAGTGGGGAGGGGAATGTAAGAACAAGGTGGATGTGGATGGGAGAACAGTTAGGCAGGTTTGCACAGGCTAAGTGGGACAGAGGTAAATAATGATGAATGCACAACCTTGGAACAACAGGGCTCTGGGATACCGGGATTGTGGCATGGTTTGAATGGAAATAATGTTAAGATACTTGGATGTCTTTTGAATCTTGGTTTCCCTTGCACACCATTATAAAAGACACTTGAGGGGGAGAGATAGGAATAGCCAGAAATATCACCATAGAAAGCTTGTAAGTCCATCTTCTGCCTATAACTGATTGGAATACCTAAA
>NW_006414684.1:1074-5491 GCF_000296735.1 Chrysochloris asiatica | reverse complement strand
AAAAAAAAAAAAAAAAAAAAGATTGATGTCAAATATTTCATTTCACGTGCATCCACAATCAGATCTCATGGAAGCAACAGTCAAGAAATCAAATGATGCATATTACCTTGTAGTCCTGGTGTGACACTGTAAGATAAACACTGGACAGTTAACCTCAAGTTCGGTGGTTGAAACCCACCAGTTGCTCCTTGGAAAGCTGTTTAATGTTTCTATGAGTAGGAACTGACTGAATGGCACTTAACAAAAACATTGCATTGCATAAATCTGCTTCAAAAAAACAAATAACAACAAAAAACACCTCTTTGAAGTTTTAAAGAGCAAAAATTTCACTTTGAAGACTAAGGTTCATCTCCCAAGCTATAGTATTCCAATGTCCTCATTTGCATGTGAAATCTTGACACTGAATAAGGAAGACTGGAGAAGAATTGATGTATTTTAACTGTGGTATTAACGAAGAATGGAGTCCTGGTGTGGTGCTGTGGGTTAATGTGCTGGACTGCAAAGTTGGTTTGAACTGCAGGCTGGCAGTTCAAGATCACCAGTCACTCCTTGGAAACTCTATACTGTGTCACTATGGGTCAAAACTGACTCGAAGGCTCTCAAGAACAACATTAGCAAAAAATACTGAAAGTTCCATGGACTGCCAAAATAATAAACGAATCTATCTTGGAAGAAATACAGCCAGAATGCTCCTTAGCAGGGAGAATGGTGAGGATTCGTTTCATTTATTTACTTAGGACATGTTGTAAGCACAGATCAGTCTCTGGAAAAGAAAATCATATTTGACAAAATGGTGGGTCAGAACTCAGAACTCAGAACTACTCATATGGCTGGAACTCATAACAACATTTGTGATGATGGCCCAGGACTGGTCAATGTTTCATTTTGCTGTGCAAAAAGTTCCTATGAGATGGAGTTTGCTTCATGGTACTTAACAAGGATGGTTCACAGAATTGATTGGAGGGTTTGCAAACCAGTTTTAAGCCTAATCTTCGGAAAACAAAGCTCCAAACTAGATCCTGTTGTTGTTGTTAAGTGCTGTTGAGTCAGTTTTGCTGTTGAGTCAGCTATCCTGTATAGGGTTTCTAAGGATTGGTTGATGAGCTTGAACTGCCAACCTTGTGGTTCAAACTAGCCATGCAATCAAGCACATTAACCAACTGTATCACAGCCTAATGAGCAGTAAGGAAATACTCATCTCTCTGCCCAGTGATACAGATTTTGCTGTAGGATAATTTGTTTTTTAACCACCACTAAAGTGCAATCATTGTCGTAGTTACCTAAAGTCCAATACTTCTGTTACTGATTATGGGAATTAACGTGAAAGCTTTATATGCACTAATTTTTTAAACTGAAGCTTTTTTCTCCCTGAAAGATTTTTAAAAGCCTCAGAAATGCTAGTAGTTATGAGTTGGAACCTACTCAAAGGAACTTAGCAGCAACAACTTATAAATTGAAGTCTTATTAAGTTACACTCACTGGCACACCATAAGTCATGTGACTATCATAATTTCAGAATCAGCCTAGAAATTGAATCTCTACTCCTTTATTAGAGAAATATGTTTGCTGTTGTTAAATGTCATCAAATGAGTTCCATCTCATAGCAATCCTGTATAAGGTTTCCATGAACAGTTGGTGGTTTGAATCCAGTACTTATCCTACATCACCAGACCAGAGCTCACGGCCTTATCCACAAATATATGTATTGTTTGAAATATACTACTTGTAATATTGGTAGGGACTCCTAGTGTGATGCTGTAGTATAAACACTGGACTGAAAACCATCAGATGCTCCTTGGAAACTCTGAACAGGATCACTATGAGTCAGAGTAGACTACATGGCACTGAATAACAACAATGTTGGTAGAAGTAATATACTAAGTAATACACTAAACAAATGGATTTATGATTGTATATCTTAGGAAGAATAATATGTGAATATATAAATGAGATATGTGAATCTGCAGATGAATGCAAGTGAATTTATAGGAGGTTTTTATTATTATCGATAGGTACCATCAAGTAGGTACTGACTCATAGCAACCCTATGCACAACAGAAGAGGTCACTGCTGTGTCCCACGCCAATCTCTCAATCGTTGCTAAGACTGAACCCATTGTTGTCACCACTGTATTTTTCATCTCATTGAGGGTCTTCCTCTTTTTCTCCATCCCTCTACTTTACCAAACATGATATCCTTCTCCAGGGACTTCTCCTTCCTGAAAATATGTCCAAAGATGAAGTCTAGCTATCCTGGCATCCAAGGAACATTCTGGCTGTACTTCTTCCAGCACAGTTCAATTCATTCTTTTGGCAATCCACACCACTTTTAATATTCTCTTCCAACACCATAACTCAAATCCACCAATTCTCCTATGGTCATTCTTGTTCACTGCACAACTTTCACATGTATATGAAGTTATTGACAATACCATAGCTTAGGTCAGATGCACTTTATTCCTCAAACTGACACCTTTGCTCTTCAACACTTTAAAGAGTTTTGTGCAGCAGATTTACTTAATGCAAATGTTTGATTTCTTGACCGCTGCTTCCATGAGTGTTGATGGTTGATCTGAGCAAAATGAAGTCTTTGACAACTTCGATCATTTCTCCATTTATATGAGTGTTGTTTATTGGTCCAGTGGTGAAGATTTTTAATTTCTATACATTGAGATGCAATCCATACGGAAGACTGTGGTCTTTGATCATCATCAGTAAGTATTTTAAGTCCTCTTCACTTTCAGCAGCAAGGTTGTATCATCTGCATATCACAGTTAGTTTATAAAGCAGATCTATAATAAAATAGGAGCTTAGATTAAACTGAACAGCTAATAATCCTATTTGCTATGGTTCTAGAACTCTATTTACTATTAATAATTTAAAATTTTGTAACTAAAATTGCAATTTAAAATTAATTAAGTAATGATCTTATTCATTCAAAAAAAGAAAAAAAATCCTATAAATTTCACTTTGAAGCCACCATTAAGAAGCATGTGAGAAGTGGTTTGAATAGATGACAGGGAGGGAGACCACACAGGAAAGAAGTTGAATGTAAATATATGAAACATATTGACCATATCTTGTGTTCTAAAGCATATTTACTTGTCATCTCTCCTACTGTTATTGTCTATATTGTATGCATTTCCATAAATTTATTTCATCAAACAATTTTGATACATCCATGTCAGCCAGCCCATGCTTCTATTTAATCTGGTATCTGATGAGAAGCCCTAGATGTAGCATGGGAGTGGACACAATGTTACAAATAACATAAAAGCAAAAGCAATTAAATGTCCAACAACAGGTAACTGGGGTGTCTTAAACTGGGTTCTATAAAGAAGCAAAACCACATGCGGGTGAGTAAAAAATTATCCATACTCTAGCTACAGGATTTATTTTAGTCAAATTTAGAAAGGACAAATATATAATTATGTGACATAATCTCGTTGCTTTTCAATACATTTTGTCCATCTGTCAACAAGCTCTCATATTTCCTTATTTTAAAATGTTTTAAACTGAGCTTCAGGCCACAAATGCACAGCAGACTTCACTTCTTTATCAGAGGAGATTCTTCATCCTCAAAGGCCTGTTTCAGGAGACCAGACAGGTGAAAATCTGATGGAGTAAGATAAGGACTATGGGGAGGATGCTTAAACACCTCAAAACAAAGTTTCTACAGTGTCAACAGTGTGGGCAGAGGTGTGTAGACATGCATTATCATGCAAGATTGCAATGCCCTTGAAAAGCAGTTCTCTGAATTTAATTTGAAGTTTAGGTTTCAACTCTTCAGTGAGCATCTCACTGTAATAAGCACTGTTGATTATGAAACCTTTTTCCTGATAGTATTCCAATACTGGCCCGTGAGAATCCCAGAAAACTGTACGCATCAATTTTCTAGCTGATGATTAACTTTTGAGCTTTTCCTTGCTCTGCAATTAAGGATGTTTCTATTCCATACTCAGGCTCATTGTGATGAATCCATGTCTCATTACCAGTACTATTTTTCTTTTTTTAACAAAACTATTACCTCATTTTGAGTTTCATTACAAATTTTCTTTGCAGATGTCCCAATGTTTCTGTTTATGTTCCTTCATGGGTTGTTTTGGTACCCATCTTGCACAAACTGTTTGAAATCCATTTCTGTCATGGATTGATTCATAAACAGAGTCATGTTTGATTTGCAAGTAATTTACTGCATAGTCCATTGCCACTCATTTATACAAGAATCATTTCATGAGCATTCTCAATATTGTCATCAGCTGGGAAAGGGTGTTATAACCAGAGTGTAAATATTTTTTACGTATTCTTCTATGTTGTTGTTGTTAGGGGTCATCGAGTCAGTACTGACCCATAGTGACCTTATGCACAGCAGAACAAAACACTGTCTGATCCTGGGCCAAACTCACTACTGTTGCCAC
>NW_006414684.1:0-669 GCF_000296735.1 Chrysochloris asiatica | reverse complement strand
ACTTTAATTCTTGTAAAGAGCAGTAAGCCTACTATTTCTCCTGCAGAACTGCTGGTGAACTAAAACCTAGTATGGTTGGCAGCCCAATGAGAATGGTGCCACTGTGTGTCCTACGTCTATATAAAGGTTTATATTTAAAAAGTGGATAATACAGTTGTAGAGGCTGCCAAGTTCCAAGTCTGTTAGTTGGATGTCAGGCTGAAGATTTGTTGTTGGTAAGTGCCACTGAGTCAGTTCTAACTCATAGCAACCCTGTATAAGATTTCCAAGGACCAGCTGGTGAGTTTGAACCACTGACATTGTGGTTCAAACTGACCTTGAAGTCCATTTCTTTATCCCACAGTGCCACACCAGAACTCCATATAGGAGCTGATGAACCCAAGAATGGCAGGTCAGACAGCAGGCTTCTAGCTTCCAAGATGAATGTATCTAAGACTTGTTGTTGTTGTTAAGTGCCATCGAATTGGTACCTATCATAGCAACCTTATGCACAGCAGAACGAAACACTGCCTGATCCTGGACCAACCTCACCACTGTTGCCACGATTGAGTCCATTGATGCTGCCACTTTACCAAACATGATATCCTTACCACCTTACCACCTTATCAAACATGCTATCCTTCTCCAGCGACTGGTCCCTCCTGCCAATATGTCCAAAGTATGAAAGAC
>NW_006414683.1:5064-5659 GCF_000296735.1 Chrysochloris asiatica | reverse complement strand
TTCTTTTTGATGATGAATGCAACACCATTCCTCTTCAATTTGTTGTCAAATTCAAAATGGCCAATACCAGTCCATTTCAGCTTACTAATGCCTAGGATAGTGATGTTTCTGCGTTCCATTTTGTTTTTTACAACTCTCAATTTTCCCAGATTCATAATTCATACATTCCATGTTCTGATTTTCAATGGATATTTATAGCTGTGTTTCTTCTTTTTGAGTTGTGCCCCATTAGCACATGAAGGTCCAATGGGATTTTTCTCCCACGAGTTTTACTCCATTCACTTTATCAGTCAACTCTACTTTGAGGAGGTAGCTTCTTCCCCAGTTTCATTTTGAGTGCCTTCAAACAAGAGGGGCTCATTTTCCAGCACTACATCTGACAGTATTTCTCTGCTTTTCATAAGGTTTTCAATGACTAAATATTTGGTAGCAGTTCATCACTCTTTCTTCCCAGTCTGTCTTTGTCTGGAAGCTCATCTGAAACCTGTCCACCATGGGTGACACTGCTGGTACTTAAAATACCGATGGCATATCTTTCAGAACCACAGCAACTCAGCAGCTACCACAGTATGATAAACTGACAAAGGAGTGGTGG
>NW_006414683.1:2566-3154 GCF_000296735.1 Chrysochloris asiatica | reverse complement strand
GTCAAAACATGGAATGTATGAAGTATGAATCTAGGAAAATTGGAAGTGGTCAAAAATGAAATGGAATACATAACCATCAATATCTTAGTAATTAGTGAGCTGAAATTGACTGTCATTGGCCATTTTGAATCTGACAATTCCATGGTTTGCTATAGAGGAAAGAACAAATTGAAGAGGAATGATGTCACATTCACAATCAAAACAAACATTTCAAGATCCGTCTTGAAATACAACACTGTCTGTGATAGGCTAATATCCATTTGCCTACAAGAAGGATCTTTTAATACTATTATTCAATTTTTTTCACAACTAAAGCCAGTGATGATGGAATTGAATGCTATTTATTTCTTCATGTGATATTGATCAATATACAATCAAGTTGTATTGAAAGGTACTGGTGATTGGAATATAATAGTTGGAAACAAACAGGAAGTATAAATATGTAGAAAATCTGATTTTAGTGATAAACATGATGCTGGAGATAGCATGATAAAAATTTGAAAGACCAATGAATTCTTCATTGAAAATATCTATTTTAAACAACATGAAAATGTGTCTCGAGACATAAACCTCACCAGATGGAACACA
>NW_006414683.1:0-1161 GCF_000296735.1 Chrysochloris asiatica | reverse complement strand
ATCGTGTTGGAAGAGAGTATTAAAAGTATCATTGCCAAGAGAACAAACAGATTTGTGTTGGAGGAATGTCCTATGTTGTAAGAAGAGTACTACCAGAATCCTCCTTGGAAGCTAGGGTGGCCATACTTCTGACATTATATGTTGTTGTTATTGTTAGTTGCCATAGAGACCTTATGCACACTAGAACAAAATATTGCCTGGTCCTGTGATGACCTCACAATCAAGGCTAAACCTGAGCTCATTTCTGCCACCACTCTGCCAATCCCTTGCTTTGGATGTCTGTTTATCTCCAACCTACATTACAAAACATAATATTCTTCTCCAGGGACTGATCCATCCTGATAATATGCCCGAAGTAAGAGAGACAATGTCTAGTCATCCTGGCTTCCAAGGAACCGTCTGGCTGTACTTTGTCCAACACAGATTTGTGTGTTCTATTGGCAGTTCATGGAACTTTGAATATTCTCCTCCAACACTATAACCCAAATACATCAATTTTTCAACTATCTTTCTTATCAACTGTCCAACTTTATATGCATATGAGGTTATTGAAAAGATTCCTTGGCTTGAATCAGACATGTCTTGGTCCTCAAACTATTCTTGGACACTTTAAAGAGTTCTTGTGTAGCAGATTTGCCTAATGCAATATGTCATTTAATATCATGATTGTTGCATCCATATCTGTTGATGATGGATCAGAGCAAAATGAAGTTTTTGACAGATCCAATTTTTTCTCCATTTATATGGATATTATTTATTTGTCTGGAGTTGAGGATTTTTGTTTTCTTTGCAATGAAATGCAATCCATAATGAAATCTGTGGCCTTTGATCCTCATCAGTTAGTGTAGTAGTTTAAATCTGGGCCACATTCAGCAAGCAGGGTGTTCTTTTAATCCTCATGCCATGTTTTTCTTCCTGTAATCCAGAGTATCTAATTATTTACTCAACAAACAGATTTAATCAGTATGTTGAAAGTATACAGTCAGCGCATACACCTTTCCTAATTTAAAACCATTCAGTGTTTCATAGTTCTATTTGAAGAATGGTCTCTTGTTCTATGTAAATGTTTCTCATGAACACAATTAAGTTTTCCAGAAATTCACTCTCAACAATGTTGTCCATAATTTTCATGATCCAGTAGCCTATAAAGCACAGGTGTAA
>NW_006414682.1:4304-4766 GCF_000296735.1 Chrysochloris asiatica | reverse complement strand
AAAGGAGCAGAATTGAAGAGATGGAAACCAGAACCAGTGAGCTGGAAGACAAATCTCTCAATACTGCTAAGATAGAAAAAACAGAAAAAAAAGGATAAAAAAATCTAAAGAGAGTCTAAGATTCATGCAGGATAACATGAAGAGGGACAACTTAAGAATTATTGACATTCCGCAACAGGAAGAATTAGAGAAGTCCACAGAGGAGATAGTGAAAGAACTTCTGGAAGAAAATTTCCCTAACATCTTGAAAGATGAGAAGATAAACATTCAAGAAGCTGAACATACCCCAGGAAGGCTAGACCCCAGAAGAAAATCACCAAGACATATAATAATCAAGCTCTCCAAAATCAAAGACAAGGAGAGAATCCTAAAAGAGGCCAGGGAAAAGAGAAGTGTTATTTACAAAGGCAAGCAAATCAGATTAAGCTCTGACTTCTCAGAAGTAACCATGCAGGCAAGAAG
>NW_006414682.1:2148-3256 GCF_000296735.1 Chrysochloris asiatica | reverse complement strand
AAAGAAAAGAGGGAGAAGACACAAATAACTCACATTAGAAACCACATGGGCGAATTCAAAACGGAAACAAATGAAATCAAAAGGCTAATAACAGAATACTATGAAGAGTTGTACTCCAACAAATTCAAAAACTTAGACGAGATGGGTACATTTTTAGAAAAACACAACCTACCTAAACTTACACAGAGTGAAGCAGAAAATCTGAACAGACCCATAACAAAAGAAGAAATTGATCAGGTAATCAAAAAACTCCCAACTAAAAGAAGTCCAGGCCCAGATGTCTTCATGGGTGAGTTCTACCAAACATTCAGGAAAGAGCTGTCACCCATTCTACTGAAATTACTCCAGAATATAGAAGAGGATAGAAAACTTCCTAAGGCTTTTTATGAAGCCAGCCTCATACCAAAACCAGGGAAGGACATCACTAACAAAGAAAATTATAGGCCAATATCCCTCATTAACATAAATAACAAATTCTCAACAAAATCCTAGCCAACAGAATCCAGCACCACATCAGAAAAATAATACATCATAACCAAGTGGGTTTCATAAAAGGGATGCAAGGATGGTTCAACGTTAGAAAAACAATCAATGTAATCCAACCATATAAATAAGAAAAAGGAAAAGAACCACATCATCATATTGATTGATGCAAAAAAGGCATTTGACAAAATCCAACATCCTTTCCTGATAAAAACACTTGACAAAAAAGGGAAATTCCTCCACATAATCAAGAGCATATATATAAAACCAACAGCCTACATCACTCTCAATGGAGAGAAACTGAAAGCCTTCCCTCTGAGAACAGGACCAGACAAGGATGCCCTTTGTCACCACTCATATTCAATATTGTTTTGGAAGTTTTAGCCAGAGCTATACGGTATAATTGTACTTCTGAGAAATCTGTACCTGGACCAAGAGACAGTTGTTCGAACAGAGCATGGGAACACTGAATGTTTTAAAATTGGGAAAGGTGTGAGACAGGGTTGTGTTCTTTCACCATTCTTGTTCAATATGTATGCTGAGCAAATAATACGAGAAGCTGGGTTCTATGAAGGAAAATGTGGTATCAGGATTGGAGGAAGACTTATTAACAACCTGAGATATG
>NW_006414682.1:0-1133 GCF_000296735.1 Chrysochloris asiatica | reverse complement strand
AAACAAAGGACCTATACAAAGAAAACTACAAAACACTACTACAAGAAACCAAAAGAGACTTACAAAAGTGGAGGAACATACCATGTTCCTGGATAGGAAGACTCAACATCATGAAAATGTCAATACTACCCAAAGCAATTTACACATATAATGCAATCCCAATCCAGAGTCCAGGAAAACAATGAGAAAAAACAATTACAAACTTTATATGGAAAGGAAAGATACCCAAGATAAGCAAAGCACTACTCAAGAAGAAGAACAAGGTTGGAAGCCTCTCACTCCCCAATTTCAAAATCTACTACATGGCTATGGTGGTCAAAACAGCCTGGTACTGGTACAATGAAAGATACCTTGATCAGTGGAACAGAATCGAGAATCCAGAAATTAACTCAACCACATACAGCCAACTGATTTTTGACAAAGTGCCTAGGTATATTTAATGGGAAGGAGATAGTCTCTTTAACAGATGGTGCTGGCAGAACTGGAAAGCAAATAAGCAAAAGATTGAAACAAGACCTTTATCTCACACCCTATACAAAAACGAACTCAGCATGGATTAAAGACCTTAATGTGAATCCCAGAACTATGAAGGTCATCAATGAAAAAATAGGGACAAATGTGAGGGCTCTAATTCAGGGAATACACAGATTACCAAACATTCTGAAAATTACACAAACAAAAGTAGACAAAATAGATGATTGGGACATACTAAAAATTAAAAATTTATGTGCATCAAAAGACTCTACCAAAAGAGTAAAAAAGGAACCCATAGAATGGGAAAAAATATTTTGTAATGACACATCAGACAAGGGACTCATTTCTAAAATATATAGGAAACTACAACACTTCTACAAGAAAAAGCCAAATAATCCAATTTAAAAAATGGGCACAGGACATGAACAGACACTTCACCAAGGAAGAGATCTGGGCAGCAAACAAACATATGAAGAAATGTTCATGATCACTAGCCATTAGAGAGATGCAAATCAAAACAACAATGAGATATCATCTCACACCAGTGATAACAGCAAAGATCAAAAAGGTAGAGGACAATAAATGCTGGAGAGGATGCAGAGAGACTGGGACCCTCCTACATTGTTGGTGGGATTGCAAAATGGTCCAACAACTCTGGA
>NW_006414681.1:3367-5466 GCF_000296735.1 Chrysochloris asiatica | reverse complement strand
TTTAAAAAAAGCTAAAGTGGATAAAGAGAAATACTTTTAAGTGATGGTATATGGAGGGGATTATAATCAATGTAATGAAACAAGTTATATGAATTGTTGAGTGTGAAACTGATGATGTGCCCTGTAAACTTTCACTCAATCCACAATAAAAACCTTAAATGTAAAAAAAAATAGAAAGTATGTTTCCTTGGAGTTGTGGCCTGCTTCCAATATGACTGACAGGCAAAGCGTGCTTGGTTTTCTGTTGGGTCTGGATTTGCATCTTGTTCATCCCCCATCCTCTGGTTCTTTGAACTTAGATCAGTGTCCTGTTCTATTATGTGCCTGCCTGCCTGCTTGCTGGGACCTGTCTTCTTGCCAGACCTGCTTATCTGGCTCTTGGTCTGCCTGCTGAACTTGTGTGCCTATCAGACCTGCCTGCGTATTTTGGTTCATCTGATGTGGACTTGGGATTCTCCAATCTCTACAATTATGAGCCATTTCCTTGATATTAACTTCTCTCTATATAAAGATAGATAGATAGATAGATAGATAGATAGATAGATAGATAGATAGATAGATAGATAGATAGATATCGATACACACACACACATATGTATATTTATGTTGTTGTTATGTGCCAACAAGTAGGTGGTAACAATTCATAGCGACCCCATGCACAACAGAATGAAACACTGCCCGATCCTGGGCCAACCTCACAATTGTTAGCATGCCTGAGCTCATTGATGCTGCCACTTTGCCAATCCATCTCACTGGGAGTCTTCCTCTTTTTCTCTGACCCTCCACCTTACAAAACATGATATCCTTCTCCAGTGACTAGTCCCTCCTGACAATATGTCGGAAGTATGAGAGACAAAGTTTGGCCATCCTGGCTTCCAAGGAGCACTCTGGCTGCACTTCTTCCAACACAGATCTCTTTGGGTTTTTTGGCAGCCTATGGAATAAAGGAGCTCTTGTAGCGTAGTGGTTACAAATTGGGCTACTAACCTCAAGGTCGGCAGTTCGAAACTACCAGCTGTTCTGCAGGAGAAAGATGAGGCTTTCTGCTCCCCTAAAGATTTAAAGCCTCGGAAACCCTGTGCAGGGTTGCTGTAAGTCGGAAACGACTCCACGGCACATAACCACCACCACACCACTTTCAATATTATCCTCCAACACAGTAATTCAAAACCATCAATTCTTCTATGGTCTTCCTTATTCACTGTCAGGTTTCACATGTATATGAGATTATTGAAAATACCATGGCTTGGGTCAGGAGCACCTTATTCCTCAAGCTGACATCTTTGCTCTTCAACACTTTAAAAAGCTTTGCCTAATGCAGTCCGTCATTTGATTTCTTGATTACTGCTTCCATGAGTGTTGATAGTTGATTCAAGAAGAATGAAGTCCTTGACAACTACAATCTTATCTCTGTTGATAAGAATGTTGTTTATTGGTCCAGTGGTGAGAATTTTTGTTTTCTTTATATTGAGATGCAATCCATACTGAAGGTCTTTGATCTTCATCAGTAAATATTTTTTATCTTCATCAGTAAATATTTTAAGTCCTCTTCACTTTCAGCAAGCAAGCTTGTATCATCTGCATATTGCAGGCTGTTAATGAGTCTTCCTCTAATCCTGATGTCACATTTTTCTTCATATAACCCAGGTTCTCAGATTATTTGCTCAGCATACATAAGTATGGTGAAAGAATACAACCCTGTCCCACACCTTTCTTAATTTTAAACCATTCAGTGTTCCCATGTTCTGTTCAAACAACTGCTCCTTGGCCCAGGTACAGATTCCTCATGAGCACAATTAAGTGTTCCGGAATACTCTTACTTCACAATGTTGTCCATAGCTTGTTATGATCCACACAATCAAAAGCCTTTGCAGAGTCAATAAAGCACAGGTAAACATCTTTCTGATATTCTTTTCTTTCAGCCAAGATCCATCAGACATCAGCAATGATATCCCTCGTTCCATGTCCTCTTCTGAATCTGGCTTGAACCTCTGGAAGTTCTCTGTCAATGTATGATTGTAGTCGTTTCTGTGTTACCTTTATCTCACTTGAGATATCAAAGAGATTGTCCAATGATTTCTGCATTCCGTTGGGTCACC
>NW_006414681.1:0-2337 GCF_000296735.1 Chrysochloris asiatica | reverse complement strand
ATTTGAATAATAGTGGTATTAACTGGGCTTCCCTGTAGGCGCATGGATATTATTCTATCACAGACAGCATTGTACCTCATGACTGATCTGGATATGTTCTTTTTGACAACGAATGCAACACCATTCCTATTCAATTTTCATTCTCAGCATAATAAACCATGTGGTTGTCAAATTCAACATAGCCAATACCAGTCCATTTCAGCTCACTAATGCCTAAGATATTGATGTTTATTCATTCCTTTTCATTTTTGACAATTTCTAATTTTCCTAGATTCACACTTCTTACATTCCATGTTCTAATTATTAATGGAGGTTTACAGCTGTTTCTCTTCATTTTGAGTTATGCCTCATCAGCAAATGAAGGTCCTGTGAGCTTTACTCAATTTGCGTCATCACGGTCAACTCTACTTTGAGGAGGCAGCTCTTCCCCAGTCACATTTTGAGTGCCTTCCAACCTGAGGGATCATTTTCTAGCACTACATCTGACAGTGTTTCTCTGTTATTAATAAGGTTTTCAGTGACTAAATATTCAAAAGTAGTTCATTTCTCCTTCTTCCTAGTCTGTCTTTTTTTGGAAGATCATCTGAAACCTGTCCGCCATGGGTGACCCTGCTAGTATTTAAAATACCAGTGGTATAGCTTCCAGAATCACAGCAACTCACAAGCCACCACAGTACAACAAATTGACAGACAAGTGGTGGATATGTATATACATATATAAGTTTCACTGGTTTTGCTTCTCTAGATAACCCAGATTAACCACAGTTGGGCTGGGAAGAAGTGAATACAAGAAAGAGGGAAGACATAGGACATGTGAGCAGTTTAGAAAACCTAACTATAAGCTAGGATGTTTCATATGAGAGACTGGTGATTCATGGAGAATAGCCCTACATGAAGAATAGTGGTGGGAGTCTAATAGCTTATTCCTTATTCACTTGTCTGTCACAGCACTGACCATGAGAAAGTAACTTCTTTGAGTTAAAATATAATGACCATAAGTATCACTTAACGATGTGGTCATGCTTACGAGCAATAAAACATTTAATTATCAACCACTTCAATGCCTTTATCAGGTAGAATTTCTACTTAAAAGAAGAATTTTACTAAATGGGATTTTTAAATATAGAGCTCCCTCTCTTCTTTTAAAAACTGAAAATATAATTTTGTATTAAAGAAAGGGGGAAAATATTCTATAGTCTTCCAAATTCATTTGAATTGCTTTTAACTTTGCAAAGCTATTCCTAATTTTTCTATTTAAAGCACTAATTAAGAACTAATCTGACTCTGGCATCAGATAAACCTGGGATCAAGTACAAGTTTGTATTTTACAAACCATGAGATCTTGGGCAAGTTGTTTCATCTCTCTAAATCTTACTTTCCTCATTACTGGTATTCAGGTAGAGTTAAGATAAGGAACCAATCTCTTGGGTTTTGGGAAGGACTAAACAACGTTAAGCAAGGAGCTCTGTATAGTACCTCGTATGTGGTAATCTTTTTTCATTTGATAGCTCATATTTTTATTGTTTCTTGAAATGGGTGGAAGTGGTTAAATGATGAGCCCTATGTAGCTGCAACTGGTGATTCACAGAAAGCATTATTGAGCCCATATTTCTTGAAACTCAGTTGGGAATTTGCACTTTCCCCCAAAATTCCATTCTAAGGTCTACTGTGTGATCAAGATGAGAGAAAGTTCTTAAAATGGATCTGAATGATTCAGTCACCCAACAAATTAATGTCACTCTTGGGCTTCTCTATATGAAGTGACAATGTTTTTTCAACATAAATTAGAGATAGAATCACCTCATGAGCCATTAAGATTAAGCTTTGAGGACAGAAGACACATCTTCTGCAATAGATACTGAAAATCCCTTCTATTAAGGAATTGAAAATTTACAACACACATTCAAATTTTATGAAAAAAGAATCAGTGTATAGTAAAGAGCAGGAACAGTAAAATAAAACTTGAACCAGAAATATAGAAAAATAGGAAACAAAACCATACCTGTTTCAAGATATCACAAAATTCACCTATGGAGAAATTTGAAGTCAATATCAAAATTATACAGCATGATAATTGCAGTTATAGTTTGTTTTAAGTGTGGTGCTTTGAGTTAATGCACCAGACTGCATAGCTGTTGAACTACAAGGTCAGTGGTTCAAGCTCACCAGTCGCTCCTTGGATACTCTATACAGGGTCGCTATGTGTTGGAACCAACTGGATGGTACTTAACAACAACAAATATAAAACACATATAGGGGAGAACAAACAAGATGGCAGATCGGGTGGACGTATAGCAGAGAGCTCCGCCAATAACAACACAGAATACCCGACCAAGC
>NW_006414680.1:5279-5838 GCF_000296735.1 Chrysochloris asiatica | reverse complement strand
CTTTGTGTCACCATTATTTGGAATGGGCACAAATATGGATCTCTTCCAATCACTTGGCAGGTGGCTGTCTTCAAAATTTCTTGGCATAGACAAGTTAGCACTTCTAGCACTGCATCATTTTGTTGAAACATTTCAATTGGTAGTCCATAAATTCCTGGAGATTTGTTTTTTGCCAATGTTTTCTGTGCAGCTTGAACTTCTTTCATCCATACCATTGTATTTTGATCATATTGTACCTCTTGAAATGGTTGCGCACCATCAGTGCTTTTTGGCACAGTGACTCTATGTAGTTTTTCCATCTTCTTTTGAAGCATAATATTCCATTCAAAGAAGAAAACCTGAAGAAAAAATTCAATTTGCATATTGCAATTTGAATTTTTTTCTTCAGTTTTTTCAGTTTGAGACATATTCAGTATGTTCTTCCCTTTTGGTTGTCTAACTCCATATCTTTGAACATTTCATTGTAATACTTTACTGTGTCTTCTTTTTTTAATGCTTTATTGTGAATTATGTGATAGTTTACATGGGAGAACATTAGCTTTACATTCATCCTATTGTA
>NW_006414680.1:3392-4619 GCF_000296735.1 Chrysochloris asiatica | reverse complement strand
GCAGCTTCATTGCTGTTTTTCCCTCACTTCCCCTTATTGGTGACGAACATGGTCACCAATCAGAGAGTGTATTCCCACTGAGTCTTAGTCTTGGAAGGGGGTTTGCCCAGAGGGCAGTCTTGGAAGGGGGTTTGCCCTGACCACTTGTCTAGATGTTTCCTGGGTGAGCAATTTGCTTGTTCTTGTAGTAATCAGTTGTACTGCCTATATTTTTTTGTATTTTTCCTGTCAGTCTTCCTATCAAGAAGTATCTTCTGTTCTTCTAGCCACTCCAGGCTGGTCTGCTTGTCCTTTCAAGTGGAAATTTATCATCTCTGAAGATTCTGGATGCTGTTCAGGATTCCACCTATGGTCTTATGTATTGCAGAGGATCTGCAGGAAGCCTCCTTCACTGGGCACGTTGTAGCCCCATTTTAGGTATTCCAATCAGTTATAGGCAGAAGATGGACTTACAAATTTCTATGGTGATATTTCTGGCTATTCCTTTTTCTCCCCCTCAAGTGTCTATTGTATAATGGTATGCCAGGGAAACCAACATTCAAAACGCAGCCAAGCATCTTAACATTATTTTCCCCCTTTTCCCCATTCCAACCATGTCTCAATCCCTGTATCCCAGAACCCTGTTGTTCCAAGGTTGTGTATACATCATTATTTGCCTCTGTCCCACTTAGTCCATGCAAATCTGCCTAATTGTTTTCCCATCCACTTTGTTCTTCCATTCCCCTCTTCCTTCTTGTGTATTGTCCCCATCCCTAGCACCCAAACGATCCTGTACCTATTCCCTGCCCTATGTGCCACCTTCCCCTCCGTCACCTCACCCCAACCCCCAGATCCCGGTAACCAGCAAAGAATCCCCTCCCTTTAATATGGGTTCTTTTTCTTTATCTTTTACAGTAGTGGTCGTATGTAGCATTTTTTCTTTTGTGACTGACTAATTTTACTAAAAATAAAGTCTTCAAGGTTCATCCATGTTTTGCAGGGGCTTGCAGCTTCCTTGTTATTCTTCAAGGTAGCATAATATTCCATTGTGTGTATGTACCATAGTTTGTTTATCTATTCTTCTGTTGATGGGCACTTAGACTGTCTCCATCTTTTGCTATTGTAAACAGTGCTGTTATGAACATTGGTGTGCACATATCTACTCTGGTTATGGTTCGTATTTCTTGTGGGTATATACCAAGTAGAGAAATTGCTGGATCATAAGGTATTTCTATTTCCAACCTTCTG
>NW_006414680.1:0-627 GCF_000296735.1 Chrysochloris asiatica | reverse complement strand
CCCTGGCCTTGTTTTCACTGATGATATGGAGCTTTTCCATCTTCTCTTTCCACAGATGTAGTCAATTTGATTTCTGTGTGTTCCATCTGGGGAGGTCCATGTGTATAATCATGTCTTATGCTGTTTAAAGAAGGTATTTGAAATGAACAAATACCTTTTGTCTTGCAGAAATCTATAATTCATTCTCCAGCATAATTTCTATCACCAAGTCCAAATTTTCCAACTACTGGTCCTTCCTCTTTGCTCCCAACATTTGCATTCCAATAACCAGTAATGAGCAATACATCTTGATTGCATGTTTGATCGATTTCAGATTGAAGAAGTTGGTAGAATTCTCCTATTTCATCTTCACTGTCTTTAGTGGTTGGTGCATAAATTTGAATAATAGTAGTATTAACTGGGCTTCCCTGTAGGCGTATGGATATTATCTTATCACTTACAGCATTGTACCTCATGACTGATCTGGATGTGTTCTTTTTGATGATGAATGCAACATCATTCCTTTTCAATTTGTCATTCCCTGCATAGTAAGCCATGTGGTTGTCAGATTCAAAATGGCCAATATCAGTCCATTTCAGCTCACTAATGCCTAAGATATCGATGTTGATGCGTTCCATTTCATTTTTG
>NW_006414679.1:3204-5482 GCF_000296735.1 Chrysochloris asiatica | reverse complement strand
TCTTCTCTATAGTCTGGAACAATTTGAGTAGAATTGGTGACAACTCTTCCCTGAATGTTTGGTAGAACTCACCAGTGAAGCCATCTGGGCCTAGATTTCATTTGGTTGCGAGTTTTTTAATGACCTGATCAATTTATTCTTTTGTTATGGGTCTGTTCAGGTCTACTTCACTGTGTGTAATTTCAGGTAGGTCGTGTTTATCGAAAAATGTATACATCTTTTCTAAGTTTTCAAATTTGTTGGAGTATAACTCTTCATAGTATTGTATTATTATCCTTTTTATTTCCTGGAGTTCCATTGTGACATCGCCCACGTGGTTTCTAATACGTGTTATTTGTGTCTTCTCCCTCTTTTCTTTTTTAGGTTTGCCAATGATCTGTCGATTTTGTTAATCCTTTCAAAGAACCAGCGTTTAGACCTGTTGATTCTTTCTATAGTTTTTCTATATCATTTATTTCTGCTCTAATCTTTATTTTTTCTTTTTTTTTTTTGGTGACTGTAGGTTCCCTCTAATGGTCTGTTTCTAATTGTTGTACATGCTGTATTAATATGTTAATTTTGGTTCTTTCTTCTTTTTGGATGTGTACATTTACTGCAATGAATTTTCCTCTCAGCACTGCTTTCACCATGTCCCAAAGATTTTGGTATGTTGTGTCTTCATTCTCATTTGTTTCTAGGAACTTGAATTCACATTTAATTTCTTCTACTACCCAGTCACTTTTTAACAGGGTGTTATTCAGTTTCCATGTATTTGACTTGCTTTCCTTGGTCTTCCTATTGTTGATTTCTAATTTGATAGCATTGTGGTCTGAGAAGATGCTTTGTAGTATTTTGATATTTGTAAATTTATGGAGATTTGTTTTGTGGCCTAAGACATGGTCTATTCTGGAGAATGTTCCATGTGCACTGGAAAAGAATGTGTATTGTGCTGTTGTTGGGTTGAATGCTCTGTACATATCTATGAGATCCAGTTGGCTGATTGTGTTGTTTAGTTCTTCTGTGTCTTTGTCAAGTTTCTTTCTGGTTATTCTATCCATTTTTTTTAAAGCAGTGTATTAAAATCACCCACTATTATTGTAGATTCATCTATTTCTTTCCTCAAATCTATTAGAGTTTGCTTTATAGATTTTGGAGCTCTTTCATTGGGAGCATAAATATTTATAATGGCTATGTCATCTTGTTCAATTGTCCCTTTAATCATGACATAATGTCCATCTTTTTCTATTATGCTGGTTTTTGCCTTAAAGTTTATTTTATCAGAGATTAGTACTGCCACTCCTGTTTGTTTTTTACTACAATTAGCTTGGTATATATATTTTTTCCATCCTTTAATTTTTAATCTGTTTTTGTCTCTGTGTGTGAGATGTGTCTCTTGCAAACAGCATATTGAACGATCTTGTTTTCTTATCTATTCTGCCAACCTCCGTCTCTTAACAGGTGCATTTGATCCATTTATATTAAGTGTAATTATCGATGTTGTTGTTGTTGTTAAGTGCCATTGAGTTGATTCTGACCCATAGTGACCTTGTATAGGATTTCTGAGGAGCAGTTGCTAATTTTGAACCACAGATCGTTCAGTTCAAACAGCTTTGCAGTCTGGCACATTAACCCACAGAGCCACACCTGTACTCCATTATCGATAGGTATGGATTAATTGTTGTCATTATATTTGTGGTGTTGATGCTTTCTTTGTTCTGTGTGTGTCATCCTTGGTTGAGTTCATACTTTTTGTGTTCTTTCTTGTGAGTTTCCTCGTAGTTTCAATGTGTCCATGTTCTTCTTGGATTTTCATTTTCTTGGTATGTTGTGAAGTGTTAGTTTTCTTTGAAATTACCTTATAGTCCATTAACTTTTCCCTCCATTTAGTGCAGTCTATTTTATCCTGTAATCTACCTGGCCTTTTCACCATCTGGATCTCTGTTCCTACATGTTTACCTTCATTTACATTGTAATCGTTTCAATCATAGACTGACCTCCCAGATTCTCTGAGTTTGTTCTTATAGTTTTGTTCTGTTCTCTACTCTTCTTTCTGTCGATTTAGTTCTGGGAGGTGCTGCCACATATATCAGTCTCTGGTTGTTGTCTGTTATTGTTGGTTCTCAGTCCACAGAACTCCCTTTAGGATGTTTTGTAGGGCAGGGTTGGCTTTAGCCAAATCCCTTAGCTTCTGTTTATGCTGGAATGTTTTGATTACACTATCATATTTTATTACTAGCTTTGCTGGATAAAGGATTCTTGGTTGGCAGTTTGTTTCTTTCAGGGTTTTATATGTATCTCC
>NW_006414679.1:804-2482 GCF_000296735.1 Chrysochloris asiatica | reverse complement strand
AGTCTAGTTCTACCTCTAGATCATTTGTCTCAGATATTTTATCTTGTTTATGGACATGTGCTGATATGGTCATTTGCTTTTGCTTCTTGGACATGTTTAGTGTTTATCTGTGGCCTTATCTGTTTTGGGATTTTTTATGCTTTCTGATTGCTTCCAGGTAGATGTGATCAGGAGGTGGGCTTCCCTTTTCACTCTTCTTATTGCTTACCTCAGAATAACTTTCACAGGTGTTATCTGTCTTCCAAGTTGTTAGCTCTGGGCCACCAAGCCTGGCAGATTCAAAAGTACGTGGTTTCTTAATTTTGCTTCAAATTCCACTAACTATAAGCCTTCAAACTTCTAAAATATCCCTACCTATCTGGTTCCAAGTTTTGGAACTCTGCCTTGGATCTCACTTGCCTGGTATTCTGTGGTATTGCTGACAGCGAACCTCAGTGCACCTCCTCCACCCTAGCCACCATTAAGCCCTGCGTCCTCATTTGATTTCTTGACTACTGCTTCTGTGAGAATTGATTGTGGAATCAAGTAAAATGAGGTCTTTGACAACTTCAATCTTTTCTCCATTTAACATGCTGTTGGTTCCAGTTGTGAGGACTTGTTTTCTTTACACTGAGAGGCATCCCATACTGAAGGCTGTAGTCTTTGTTCTTCATCAGAATTTAAGGCCTCTTTGCTTTTAGAAAGCAAGGCTGTATTATCTTGCATATCACAGGTTGTTAATTAGTCTTCCTCCAATCCTGACGCCATGTTTTTATGTATATAATCCAGTCTTCTCAAATTAATTGCTCAGCAGACAGGTTGAGTGAGTATGGGGAAATGCTGATGCACATGTTTTCTGATTTTAAACCATTCTACATCCCCTTGTCATGTTAAAAGTACTGCCTCTTGGTCTATATACAGGTTCCTCTTGAATACAATTGTTGTTGTTGAGTGCCATGAGTCAGTTCTAACTCATAGCAACCATGTATAGAGTTTCTGAGGAATGGCTGGTGAACTTGAACCACCAACCTCATGGTTCAAACTAAGTGTTCTAAAAATACCCATTCTTTGAAATATTATCCATAGTCTGCCATCCTCTAAGCAGTTGAAGACCTTTGCATAGTCAATGAAGCACGTCTTTGCTTTCAATTAAGATCAGCAATGATACCTCTCATTCCACATCCTCATCTGAATACAGATTGAACCTCTGACAGTTACCTCTCAATGAACTGTTGCAGCCATTTTTAAATTATCTTGAGAAAAAAAAATTACTTTCATGTGATATTAATGATATTGTCTGATGATTTCTGCATTCCTTTGTGGCATTTCTCTTTGTCATGGGCACAATGTACCTCTTCCAATCAGTTGACCAGGTAGCTTCCTTCCAAATTTCTTGGAATAGATAAGTGAGTGTGTCCAGTTTTGCACAGGTTTGATGTAAGATTTCAATTTGTGTTCCTTCAATTCCAGTTACCTTGTCCTTTGTCAATGCCTTCAATACACCAAGACAGATAAACTTGAGCCATGTTAAAGTGTTTGATTTTTGTTCCAGTAGAGATTTGAAGCTTCTGAAAAGCTGTTTGGATTTCTTTTTTTCTTTTCAATGTTACATAGATTTAAATTTCTTACCTTAATTTTACAACTAGAAAAGTGCACAAATTTTAAGTTCATAACTTGATAAATATCTATTTATTCAAAT
>NW_006414679.1:0-494 GCF_000296735.1 Chrysochloris asiatica | reverse complement strand
TATCCACTTTAGCTTTTTAAAAAACACACAAACAAAAAAACCCAGGCAGGCATATATAATAATTTACATCTCAAAAGGATACATTCTGCAAGTCTGCTCCTGGCCACAAGCTCTTAGTCCTTCTTTTCTTAGTCCATGAATCTAGAGTTCTCAGCTGCTCCCCCTCTCCATGCCCCCATCTCTTACTGCATCGCTGGTACTGCTGCTTCTCTGGATAAGGTCCTGCATTCTGCTTTCTCGTTCCTCTCTTGATGGTCCTAAGGTCCTCTCCCCTTTTTTTTTGTTACAAAACTTCTACCTTTACCACTGTGACAGTCGCGATTAGTCATGATAACAGTGGGGACTATTTCGTTCCCCCCATACTCTTCATCTAAATTCCCTCTTGAAATCTTGTAAGCCAGTCACTTAGTGCCTTTATTGCCCCCTCATTTTATGTAGTCAATGTCTAAGTTGCCCGTTCCTATCTACCCTGTGCACAGAGTGGATAGCATTGA
>NW_006414678.1:4355-5446 GCF_000296735.1 Chrysochloris asiatica | reverse complement strand
TTCTGTCAAGCATGCCATTTATATAGTAATTTAATAACCAGTCATCTCTGAAAGTCTCGAATCAACATTATTCTGGAGGCTTTGTGTGCCTGTTCCCCCCACTCTCCCACCCCCACCCTTTGGTTGCTTGATATCAGAGTTTGATTTAGGGAGTGGTGATAATGTACAGTTCTACAAAAAAAAAAAAAAAAAGGTGAAATGCAACAAGTACTTTAGTGGGTCCATGGTGGTTATGGTGGTTATGTGCCATGGAGTCAGTTCCGACTCATACCGACCCTGTACAGGGTTTCTGAGGCTGTAAATCTTTACGGGAGCAGAAAGCCTCATCTTTCTCCCACGGAAAACTGGTAATTTTGAACTGATGACTTTGAGGTTTTGCAGCCCGATTTGCAACCACTATGCTACCAGACACATGAGTTTTGGCAATTCTGAAATTAGGTTACCAGAAATATTGGTAAATATAGATTTGTTGGAGTTCAGTACAAAATGAGTAATATCTAACTGAGTGTAGTTAAAGGTAGGACAGGACATGTCATGTCTATTTCAAGGAGCTTAGCTTTGTAAGGAAGAGAAAGAGTAGAGAGTGGCCAGGGGAATAAAGAGAAACAGTAAGGAAGTGCTTGTTGGTTTATTTTGTTTTTAATGACAAATATCTTTAGATCCTAAGAAAGAGGAAAGATATGGAAATGAGATGATAGGATAATTAGGATAACAATATTCCTGAGTAGGTGGAAAGGAATAAAGGACTAAAGGAAACAGTTGCTTGGAAGTCTTCGGGTAATTTTTATGACTGATAAATTGTAAAAATGGAGTTGCCATTAAATTTCTTGTACAAAAAATATACTAACAATCTTTTTAACAGGATAGCAAACCTGTCACAACCAGCCATAATTTCTTTATCACCTGTGAATTGGGGAAAAAATTGTATTCTGAGAATTCTAATTTTAATATGAACAACTATATATTTATAGGAAAAGCAAATTTTCCCACAGTGTTATCCTCTAAATGGAAATCCTCTTAGACAAAAGCTATACTTTGTTTTATTGATGATTAGGTCAGTTGATGATCAGAGGCAAAATTAGCACACATAC
>NW_006414678.1:0-2285 GCF_000296735.1 Chrysochloris asiatica | reverse complement strand
TATAAATATAAATTTATGATTTAATACTATGTAAGGACTCTGTTAGTATCTAACATGATATAAAGACATTGCTTTTCTATTTTGCCTTATGCTTTTTATGTAAGTAGTTATATATTGAAACAACAACAACAACAAAAAAACCCTTTTTGATGGTTTAAAATGCATCCAAAAGATGCTCACTTTCCATGTCTTGGGTATATTTTGATCTGTGATCTGTCACAAAAACTGAAAGAATTGTTCCCAATGCCCAGGATCAATTATCATGACAAAAGAGATAGTGAGTTGTTCTGTATTTTCTTTCTTTTACATTTTTTGCATCCTCTTGTTCACATTAATATATTTTAAACATAATTCAAGTTTGCCTTAAAGTCTTATTGTACAATATTGCCTATTGCTTATTTATTTTTCCCTGTAGAACTGATCATAGTACATTTTTCAAGTTAGGTACTCAATACGTTTTTGAAGAATACTTTAAAAATGAATCCTGATATGGTGCTATAGAATAAGCAATCAAACCCACCAGCTGCTTCTCAGAAACCCTACTCCTTGTTGTTGTTAGGTTCCATCAAGTCACTGCCAACTCATAGCAACCCTATGCACAACAGAATGAAATATTGTCAGGTTCTGGGCCAACCTCACAATCGTTGCTATCCCTGAGGCCATCGCTGCCACCACTGTGCCAATCCGTATCATTGGGGGTATTCCAATTTTTCTTCCACCCTCCACTTTACCAAACATGATACCCTTTTCCAGGGATTCCCCCTCCTGACAATGTGTGTAAAGTATGAGAGACGAAGTTTGGCCATCCTGGTTTCCAAGGAGCACTCTAGTTATTTATACTTCTTCCAACACATATTCGTTTGTTATTTTGCCAGTACATGGTACTTTTAATCTTTTTCTCCAACACTGTAACTCAAATGCACCAAATCGTCTATGATTTTTTTTTTTTTTATTCACTGTCTAACTTTAGCATGCAAATGAGGTTATTGAAAATACTATGGCTTGGGTCAGGTGCACCTTAGTGTGCCTCACACTGACATCTTTGTACTTCAACACTTTACAGAAGTATTGTGCAGCAGATTTACCCAAAGCAATACATTGTTTGATTTCTTGACTGCTGCTTCCATGAGTGTTGATGGTTGATCTGAGCAAAATGAAGTCTTTGACAATTTCAATCTTTTCTCCATTTATATGGATGCTGTTTATTGGTACACTGGTGAGGATTTTTGGTTTCTTTACATTGAGATGCAACCCTGCTAAATGCTGTGATCTTTGATCTTCATCAGTATGTACTTTAAGCTCTCTTTGCTTTCAGCAAGCAAGGTTGTGTCATCTGCATATCTCAGGCTGTTAATGAGTCTTCCTCCAATCCTGATGCCACATTTTTCTTCATATAATACATCTTTTTGGATTATTTGCTCAGCATACAGGTTGAATAAGTATGGTGAAAGAATACAACCCTAGTACACACCTTACCTAATTTTAAGCCCTCTAGTGTCCCCTTGTTGTACTTGAACAACTGCCTCTTTATCTATGTACAGGTTCCTAATGAGCACAATTAAGTGTTCCAGAATACTCATACTTTGCAATGTTTTCCATAGCTTGTTATGATCCACACAATCAAAAGCCTTTGCATAGTAGGTAAACACAGGTAAACATCTTTCTTGTTTCACTACTTTCAGCCAAGATCCATTGAGCATCAGCAATGATATCCCTCATTCCACCTCCTCTTCTGAATCTGGCATGAACCTCTGGAAGTTTTTTGTCAATGGTTGCAGCCATTTTTGTATTGCCTTTACTAAAACTTTACTTGCCTAGGATATCAATGATATAGTCCTATGGTTTTCACATTTCATTGGGTCACCTCTCTTTGGAATGGGCACTAATACGGATCCTTTCTAGTCAGTTGGCCAGGTAGTTGTCTTCCAAATCTCTTGGCATAGATGAGTGAGTATCTCCAGTGCTGCTTTACTTTATTGAAAGATTTCAATTTATATTCCATCAATTCCCATTGCCTTCTTCTTTGCCAATTCCTTCAATGCTCCTTTTACTTCTTCCTTTAGAATCATTGACTCTTGATCCAATGCTACCTTTTAAAATGCTTGAACATCGACTATTTCTTTTTGGTATAGTGACTCTGTTTATTCCTTCCATATCCTTGTGATGCTTTCTTTATCATTAAGTAATTTGTCTAGAGAATCCTTCAGTACCGCAAGTTGAGGTTTGAATTTTTTTCTTCAGTTTCCGCAGCTTGAAAAATGCCATTGGTTTCCTAAACCCAGTTC
>NW_006414677.1:3912-4508 GCF_000296735.1 Chrysochloris asiatica | reverse complement strand
AATGGAAGAATGGATAAACAAACTTTGATACATACACACAGCAGAATATTATGCTACCTTGAAGAATAACAAGAAAGCTGAAAGCCACCACATAACATGGATGAACCTTGAGGACATTATGCTAAGTAAATTAGTCAGTCACAAAAGTAAAAATAATGCATAGGGCCAGTATTGTAAAAGTTTAAGAAAAAATAACCACACTAAAAGGAAAAAAAAAAAGAAAAAATTCTTTGTTTGTTACTAAGGGTTGGGGTGAGGGGAGGGAGGGGAAGGTGGAGCACAAGGTATGGAATAGACATGCACTAGTTTGGGTGTTGGGGAGGAGTCAATACACAAGAAGGGGGAGGGGAATGGAAGAACGAGACAAATGGGAGAACGCAGGTAGATTTCCATGGGCTAAAAGGGACAGAGGTAAATAGTGATGTATACTCAAGCTTGGAACAACAGGACTCTGGGATACAGGGATTGAGACATCATTTGAATGGGTAAAAGAGGGGAAACAATGTTCAGATGCTTAACTGTCTTATGAATCTTTGTTTCCCTTGCCTACTATTGTCAAATAGACACTTGAAGGGGAGAGAAAGGAATAGCCAGAA
>NW_006414677.1:0-2352 GCF_000296735.1 Chrysochloris asiatica | reverse complement strand
GTATTTCTTTTATCAAAAGATTATTTTTAAGCTCAAAAGCTGAACATTAACATCCTCATTCTGCTGTGCAATTCTTTAATGTCTTAGTTAACATTGCATGCATATAGGAAAAGTACTTCAGGGAAAAAGAACCACCTGGGATGAGAAATACAAGTATATTTATCAGTATGTTAGCAATTATATTCATATTTTTATGATTTAAGAAAGCTACTGATGTCTTGCAGTAATAAGATCAAATGTGTACTATGTTCACCTGGAACATAACCTCCTTGTTGGCTGATTCTGTATTTTCTTGTTGTTGTTGTTAAGTGTCATTGAGTTGACTCTGACTCATAGCGACCCTGTATAGTGTTTCTGAGGAGCAGCTGGTGGGTTTGAACTGCTGACCTTGTGGTTCGTAGTTCAGTGCTGATCCTATTGCACCACACCAGGAAACCATTCTGCATCGTACTCATTTTGATTTCACCAGTGGAATTGTGCCTACTGTACATCTCAGTATCTATAAAAAGATGTTTGAATGAAATGTATGGAAAAATTCAACTTTTTCTCACATCTGGTGACTTCCTGAGACACTATGGAACATAGCAAGCATTAATGATTTCTTCAAGTAAAAATTATGTCTGGCATCATTCTTTTATTTTTTTAAAACGATTTATCTTAATTTTGCAGTTGTTATTGAGAATCATATGGATAGCAGAATCATACATATGCATCAGTTCAGCAACTTCTGCATGTGCAGCTCAATGACATTAATACTATACCTTTAACTTGTACAACCATCCTAATCCTCCTTTTCATAATTGTTTTTCCTCCATTAACATAAATTCCCTGACACCTAATTTTCCTATCTAATCTTCATGGTTGCAGTTGTCAGTTTGATCCCATAATAGATATTTCTTAAAAAAACAGATGTTCTTTACTAGTTAGGCTAAGTTAGTGTTTGATTTTAAGAAAAAATGTTTTTGTTTGCTGTTGTTAAGTGCTGTGGAGAAGGTTCCGACTCATAGCAACCCTGTATAGGGTTTTCTGATGAGTGTCTGGTAGGTTTAAACAGCCACCCTTATGGGTAGCAGCCCAGTACTTATGTTTAAGGCTGAAAGATTAGCTCACATAAATAGTTTCAGGGGTATACTCAGCTCCATGGGCCTAGAAATTTGGATTGCAAAAGATTTTAAAATTCTATTCTGCATTTTCTCCCTTGTCATCAAGATTCTTTTAGATAGACTGTTCAGTAAAGAACCAGCTCTTATGATCTCACGGCAGAATAATTCGTTGCTTATGGAGACAGTAAGACATGCCTTACTTTTCTTCCTCCAATTATTTTTTTTTCTTTAATTTTTATTGCAAATTGGGTGAAGGTTTACAGACAAGATCCTCAGCTCTATATACCTTGTTTCATCTCAATGATTATAATCCCCTCCCTGAAACAACATTCATTCCACTTCCTCCCTGTAGCTCCCTATTTACATCTTATCTTTCATAAATGAACAAGGCAAAAATATTTGATGTTAAGTTCGATCCGTAGCTGGAGCGGACAGCGGACTCCAGAGAGCCCCACCGCCACTTATGGCCTAGTTACCATCACACCCTGGGAGTAGCCGCAGCTGCCAAAGCCAGCACCAGTCACCATCACCCATCACCGCAACCATGAGCAGGTAGGCCAAGATCCAGTAGCCGCCGGCCGTCATCCCCCTCCCCGCGCTGTCAACACCAAGCCGGGCACCACCGGCATCGGCTCGCGCAGGGAGCGGTGGCCTGGCGGCCTCACATCAGATCGGATTTGCTGCGCCTGCTGGAGGGGACAATAAGGTCATTACAAAGAAGATTTTGAGAACAGTAAAATGGTTCAATGTGAGGAACGGTTGTGGTTTCATCAACAGGAATGACACCAAGGAAGATGTATTTGTACACCAGACTGTCATAAAGAAGAATAACCCCAGGAAGTACCTTGGCAGTGTAGGAGTTGGAGAGACTGTGGAGTTTGATGTTGTTGAAGGGGAAAAGGGTGCGGAGGCAGCACACGTTACAGGCCCTGGTGCAGTTCCAGTGCAAGGCAGTAAATAGGCAGCAGACCGTAACCATTATAGATGTTACCCTCGTCGTAGGGGTCCTCCACGCAATTACCAGCAAAATTACCAGAAGAGTGAGAGTGGGGGAATCAGAGAGCTCCTGAAGGCCAGGCCCAACAGCTCCTCCCTACCGCAGGGGACGGATCCCACCTTACTACATGTGGATGCCCTATGGGCGTCCACCACAGTATTCCAACCCTCCTGTGCAGGGAGAGGTGATGGAAGGGTGCTGACAACCAGGGTGCAGGAGAACAAGGTAGACCAGTGAGGCAGAATATGTATC
>NW_006414676.1:4815-5414 GCF_000296735.1 Chrysochloris asiatica | reverse complement strand
GGCTCCTATGAGCCTTTCTTGCACTGTCTCATGTAATCATCACACAAATGTTAACAGAGGGGATACTTATGTCACTTTCTAGATATTATCAAATATTACCTGTATTTTAGAAGCAAGGAACTGGAGACTTAACATGCAGGTTGCTTATTCCCTGTCCTAAAGCTTGATTGGAGAACTCAGAGAAAACAGTCACATCCATGCCTGGTCACCAGTGACCAGGTGGGTCCCGGGAGTCCAGAGGCGAAGGCAGAGGAAACAGTACATTCCCACCTCCATCCAACCCTTGCCACGTTGCTGCCCAGTAGAAGGTGGATGCCAGGCTGCTGTTTCTTCTCTTCCAGCAGACCAAGCAGGTACACTTGGAAGACGCCGACCCAGGTGAAAAAGTGACTATTGTACGAGCAATCCTTCAATTTGTCAAAGTCTGCCTCCAGGACCCAAGGAAGCCGACTCAGTGGGGAGGAACACTCACTGAGTATCCAGCACTGTCCCCTGCAGCCAGCAGAGTCCCAGGTTTTGTGCGCGTGTGCATTATTCAGTACGTAAAATTCAGCACCCAGCCCTGGTAGACAGCGACAAACACTGAGACCAGCCCCACA
>NW_006414676.1:2234-2752 GCF_000296735.1 Chrysochloris asiatica | reverse complement strand
ATGAAAGGCTACACATTTCTATGCAGATCAGAAATCTCCAGCAGAGTATGCACAGACACAGAGAGTCACTGATTGACAGAAGGGCTTAGGGGGAGTGACCAAGAAGAAAAATGTCTCTGTGTGCAGTGTTTTTGGTGTGCTGATGAAAACGCTCCTGCAGTAGGTGTTGGGCTGTTTCCATAGGGTTGTGAGTGGACAAAAAAAACTCCTAGAACACACATTAAAAACACATCCTAACTAAAAATTTAAATGCTAAAATCTAAACTGTTAATATTGAAAAGTACAAGGATAAAATGACCAATGTAGAAAAATATACTAATATTAATAAATAAATCCACTCAGGTAAAGGAAAATAATTTCTTCCTAAGTGATGCTGCATGAACTCTCCTAATAGAATTCCTAAGAGCTCTGGGTGGGGAACTAATGATCAGGGGCTTCCTAGGGCTGTGGCTATGGAACAGAAAAGGGGGATTCAGGGCTGTTGATAGAAGTGGAGAAAGGGGTATCAGGCTGTTGAC
>NW_006414676.1:0-699 GCF_000296735.1 Chrysochloris asiatica | reverse complement strand
CTTAGGATAGTTCTGTCCACACCTGGAGGAGACATGAGGGTGTACAATCTCAGGAGTTCTGGGCACCACCTGCTGAGAAGGCTGCTGTTTGTGTGAGTCCTGATTAGAATGCAGCCCAGGAGTGCAGGACTGTCTACCTACTTGTTCACTGATTGCTACCCAGGGCCTACAGCAGTGTCTGCAACAGTAGGGGCCTAGGAATGATTTTTACATGGATCAACCCAAACGGTAACCTCCCTAGTATCTATGTTTCCTGAAGGCGTTGTGTAAGCTCACAGGGTTGTTTGTTCTGGCTCCAGAAGGCGGAGACACCTGTAGAAGTACGCTGAGCCTCATTACTCATGGCAAATAGGTTTTTTTGAAGGACAGGCAGTAAGTAAGTGTGGGCCACACAACTTCTTCACTGAAGAGAGGTTTTCTCAAATTGTGAACACCCCAATATCTCTAGTCCTCTGTAGTAGATCAGGGGACACATTTCAGGACTTGTTTCATAGGGTTCTCACAGTCGTTCTGACTGCTTTGCTCCCTTACCTCCCCATTTCTCATAGGAACATACTGAGGCTCAGAGATGGGAAAGAACACCTCACTGGTAGGGATAGAGTCTCACTGTGCTGTGGGGGTATGGGCACTCACCACAGGAGGAAGGGGTACAGGACTTCCTGGGCAGTGGCAAAGCTCTGGTATGTGGCCACAGATATA
>NW_006414675.1:0-5472 GCF_000296735.1 Chrysochloris asiatica | reverse complement strand
AGCAATTCAAACCACCACAGCACGACAGACAGACGAGTTGCGGTTGTGTGGTCGCTGTTAAACACGAATCTCCTTGTACTACTACCCTAAAGTCCGGCTCAAAGGTGGGATTTCCATCCTTGGATGTCGCGTCAATGTCAGTCAAGAGGCAGAAGCGCAGCAGGGGCGACAGGGTTGAGCTTGTGGGTCTCTAAGTTGGTCGAGCCTGCCTCAAAGCCGTGATCCAATGGCTAGGCCGTGATGGCACCCTTGCATCGGGGTAAGTAGGACAGCCTGGCTGGCTGCTGCAGTCTCTTCCTGCTAGGCAGCGTGTTTCCGCCCCTTCCCCACCCCTACCCCGCTGCTGCTTGGTCTGGGTTTCATTTAACACCTCCACCAGGTCTGCGCAGTTCTTGCACATTGATCAGCTGCTGCCCCCTCCATTAGCTCACTACTGGCTCCTTGGAAATCCTATACAGGATCACTATGGGTCAGAACCAACTGGACGGCACTGGCATTGTAGATATGTAATCGTGTAGAAATAAAATACACTCAAAAACCTTCCATAGATTTTATTAAACTTTCTAAGCCCTCTGACAACAAAGAATATCAGAAAGGTAACAAAACTATCTAAACAATATTAGACAATTATGAAGTATTTACTGTTATAAGAAAATAAATTTCAAATGGCTTAATATGATTCATATGTAGCCAAAACTACAGAAAGGGATAGATACAAGTTAGTAGGAAAAACAGGCAGAGGAATGAACTTGTGTTATATCTGGATGGTAATATGTAAATTAAAAGATCTGGATTCTAAGTCCTTTCTCCACTCTCAGGCTGTGTATGTGACTTTGAGCAAGTCACTTAATCTTCTTAGTACACTATGGAAATAAAACCCATTGTGTTTACTTTCAGGCTTTTGTGGGGGAAAAAAAGTGAAAATTTGATAAAAGCCTATTTGCAAGTAGAATACACTATAAGACGATGGTTGTTGTTAAGTGCTTTGAGTGAGTCCATTCCAACTCATAGTGTTTCCGAGAAGCATCTGGTGAGTTTGAACTGCCATCTTGCTGTTCCAGTCAACCTTGTTGTGTTCTAGTGCTTATCCTATAGCACCACACCAGACTCCAAAGTGATGATTGTTGTTGTTAAGTGCTGTGGAGTCAGTTCTGACTCTTAGCAAATCTGTATAGAGTTCTCGAAGAGTTGCTGGTGGGTTTAAACCACTGACCTTGTGATTAGCAGCTCAGGGTTTATCCTACAGCACCACACCAGGACCCCAAAGTGATGGTTGTTTCTTCATATTTATAATAATTTATAAATTTAATTGTTTAGAATTTGATTATAGTTAATAACAGCTAATCCTTTTATTTGAATTTCAGAAAAATCCATGGGTCATATTAACGCATTACTCCTATATAGGAAATGATTTAGGATGCATATTTGTCTTGACTATAAATCTTACACAAAAGAATTTACTTTTTGTCTGTCAATTACAATGCTGTATGAATTTTGGAATATATTCAATCACAATACAGACATTCTGAAATAGTTTTGAACAATATTTTATAAGTATAGTTATTTTACAAAAATTATTATATTTAACTAGTTCTCATATTCTTGAAGTATTTGTGTGATGGTGTGTGATAAGCACTGGACTGCTAACCGCAAGGTTGGTACTTCAAGCTCACAAGCTGCTCCTTAGAAACCCTATACAGGGTGGCTATGAGTTTGAACCGACTCGACAGCACTTAACAACAACAACAATGACATATTCTTGTAATGCTGTCATTATCATTTATATTCTTGTTATAATAGTGTTTTAAAGCAGTAACTAACTGTTAAATTGAGAATTTTTCTTTTCTGCCTCAGTTTATGTTGATACATAAATAAACATTGATAAAGTATTCCAAAGTGAATTAGAGTTAGAATATCATAACCAAGACCCTCGTGAATGGCTCAAACAGTGAATAAATGATATAAGGAAGATTTCTTTGGAAGGACTTGTATTACAAATTCAATTCTGTCACTGAGTAGGAAGGAAAGAAAGATGTCTGTCCTGAAGCCTTTTGAGAGGGACTGCATTGAGATCACTTAGAGTTTGATGCGTGTCCTTGGTAATTGAGAGAATTAGAGGATTCATGCTTGAGTCAGTTCCGAGAAAGCTAAAAGGACTAATGTCAATTGGGTCAGTTTTTCTGGAAGCAATCTACATTTGTTGCTGCAGGTTGCTTTTCTCAGACAGTAGACTCAGGGGCAGAAATAAGCTGACTTGTAAAATAATCTTGAGTGAATGTTCTTGGAATCAACACATATAGAAGAGAGGGTTCAAGGAAAAATTGAGTTGTGAAGTTGGATGTCTTTTTTTAGAGTTCACCTGAGTTGTGACAAGGATAGGGAGGTCTGTTATGCTCCCGTGTTAACCAGTCATTGAATTTTGGCTGCCCATGGAAAGAAGTGTGATGATGATCGAGGATTCCAAAGAGAGCGAACAGGCAAGAGTAAGCATTCCACTGAGGGAAGAAATCCTTCTTTCCTGAAGAGGAATTTGGGCATTGCCTCACAGCATTCACCACAAACTTCAAGTGCTAGATAAGGCCATTACAGAGAAAGTGTCAGTTTGTTTTTTTAAGAGACCCTGTCCCAGTTATGGGGAAATCTAGCCTTAAGGGTAATGACTGTATCACTGTACAGATTAACGATGCATTTTAAGTGGTCATCTGAAGGAAGTCTATTGCCAGAACCAAGGAAATTATGTTAGGTGGCCTAGTAGATTCACTTAATCAGTGCTCTGCAACAGAATATGAATTTTAAGTGTTATTTAAAAATTTCTACTTGTAAAGTTTTGCTAAGTCACATCTAATAACCACCCTGTATAGCATAGTGGTTACGAATCGGGCTGCTAATCTCAAGGTCAGCAGTTTGGAACTACCAGCTGTACCGCAGGAGAAAGATGAGGCTTTCTGCTCCCGTAAAGATTTACAGCCTCGGAAACCCTGTACAGGGTCACTATGAGTTGGAACCGACTTCACGGCACATAACAACAAATAAGTTTTCCTAGGAGTGACTGGTAGGTTTGATTTACCGCCATTGCAGTTAACAGTCAACTATTTACCCTACAGTTGTTGTTGTTCAGTGCCATTGATTAAATTCTAACTCATAGCGACCCTGCATAGGGTTTCTTAGGAGCAGCTGGTGGGTTTGAACTGCTGACTTTGTGGTTCACAGTCCAACACTGATCCTACTGTTCCACAACAGGAGTCAGTAGTCCCATTTAAAAATAGTAAAAAAAAAAAAAAAAAGAAACAGGCAAAATAAATTTTTGTAATATTCATAACAAATTTTTTGTATTTTAAAACATAAAGTACACTTTAAAATATTTAGTACTTTTTTCCAACATTATCATCAAAATAAAAAAAATATTGAGAAACATTTTACTCTTTTTTTTCATAGTCAGTCGTTGAAATATGTATTTTGCTTTTCCGGCAACCACGTTGTAAATGCCCAGTACCCTCAAGTGGCTACCCTTTTGGACAGTTGCACTTGTGTGCCAACAATTTCAACTCATACTGACCCCATATAATCAACTACAACTACCCAAGAAGATTTTATAGCACCTTTGAACTACCAGGGTTCCTTGACTGGGCATTATAGCTCTGGAAAACCCACAAACAATCCCCTGAGAGAAAAAGTCAGCTTGAAACATCTGCCAGACCCAGAGATGTCAATTCAGCTCATGATTATTTTTGTTAAGTATAGTTGAGTCAGTTTCAATTTATAGTAATCCAGTATAGGTTTTTCCAGGTTTGAACCACTGGCCTTGTGGTTAGCAGTCCCGTGCTTATCCTATAACATCACACCAGAACTTTTTATACTTTTCCCTCTCTCCAAACTTTTCTCTGATAGGGTCAAAAATCACAGACATTGAGTGTGAGAAAAAGAACCTGATTATATCCCTATCCCTCAAAACATTCAGACTCTGCTGTTTGAGGAGAGACATAATTCTTTCTTCTTAAATGAAAAATAAAGCGTTGAATATATTTGTGGTAAATGGAATTTTTTAAATATTGTGAATTGAAACCAGAAACATCCTAAAAAATAATTTGTTCCCAATACTTTTATTGACATACAATTAAATTGATTGTGGTGGTTATGTGCTATGGAGTCATTTCTGACTCATAGCGACCCTGTACAGGTTTTCTGAGGCTATGAATCTTTATAGGAGCAGAAAGTCTCATTTTTCTTCCATGGAACAGCTGGTAGTTTCCAACTGCTGACCTTGAGGTTTGCAGCCCGATTAGTAACCACTATGCTGCCAGAGTACCTTAATTGCATACACACGATATATAATTTGTTAACTCTTTCATGTGCGTATATCCACAAAACCATCCCTGTAATCATAATAATGAAAATATCCATCACACCCGAAAGTTTTCTTATTCCTCTTTGTAATCTCTACTTCTGCTCTTTCTCACATCCTTGGTTCCAAGCAGTCAGTGTTGTGTTTTCTGTCACTCTAGATTTGCTTGCATTTCCTACATTTTACAAACATGGAGTCATACAAAGTGAACTTTTTATTTTTGTTTTCATTATTGTTATCTAATGCCTTTCACTCAGCATACTTATTTTCATGTTTTGTTTTAACACATATCTTTTTGTTGTTGTCGTTAAGTGCCGTTGAGTCAGTTCTGACCCATAGCGACCCTGTATAGGATTTCCAAGGAGTGACTGATGTGCTTGAACCACCGATCTTGCGGTCCAAACTGACTTTGCTGTTCTGTGCATTAATCCACAGCAACAACTTAGTCATACCTTTTTACTACTGAGTAGTGTTTTGTTGTATGGATATATCACGATTTAAGAAAATCCTTCGACATGGTAGATATTTGGTTTGTTTCTAATTTTTAACAATTACAGATAAAACTGGTCTGAACATTAGTTTACTAATCATTGCATGGACTTGTGTTTTAATTTATCTTGGGTGAATGTCTAAGAGTGTAATGAAGCAGATCATATGAAAAACATATGCTTAACTCTTAAATAAATTGACAAAATGTTTAACAAAGTGCTTGTAACATTTTACATTCCCACTGATCATACACGAGCATTATAGTTATGTGCTTGTAACATTACATTCACGATGATCATACACGAGCATTATAGTTATAGTATGGTCAGTATGTTTATTATAGATGTTTTGATACATGAATATAGTGGTATTTCATTATATTTTAATTTGTATTTATCAAATGACAAGTGTTGAGCATCTTTTCATAAACCTATGTGTTGTTCTTAAGTGCTGTCTAGTTGGTTCTGACTCATAGCTAATGCTGTATAGGGTTTCTGAGGAGTGGCGGGTGAGTTTGAACCACTGACCTTATGGTTCAGACTGACATTACAGCCCAGGGCATTAACCCACAGTGCCACACCAGTACTCCAAGTCTATATGTTGTTGTTGTCAGGTGCCATCGAGTCAGAACCAACTCATAG
>NW_006414674.1:4328-5509 GCF_000296735.1 Chrysochloris asiatica | reverse complement strand
TCATTTTGGTACAGTCACTCTGTGTATTCCTTCCATCTTCTTTTCATTAGTCAATATTTTGCCCACGTTATTAAGTTGTTGTTAAGTGCCATTGAGTCAGTTCTGACCCATAGAGAACCTGTATAGCATTTCTGGAGAGTGGCTGGTGAGCTTGAACCACCACAAGTGTGGATCAAACTGACTTTGCAGCCCCGAGCATTAACCCACAGTGCTACATTAGGGACTCTATAGAATCCTCTAATATTGTACATCAAGGCTTGAACTTTTCTTCAATTCTTTCAGCTTGAGAAATGCCGAACGTATTCTTGCCTTTTGGTTTTTTAACTCCAGGTCCTCACACAATTAATTATAATACTTGACTTTGTCTTCTCAAGCTGTGCTTTGAATTTTTATGTTCAGTTCTTTTCTCTCCTCATTTCTTCCATTTACTTTAGTGTCTCTACTTCAGAGAGCAAGTTGTAAAGTCTCTTCTGACATCAATTTTAGTCGTTCTCTTCGATCATGTCTTCTAAATGACCTTTTACTTTTTTCCTGTGTGATGTTCTTGGTGCCATCCCACACTCTTCTGATTTTCAGTCATAAGTATCTAATACAACAAATCTATTCATGAGATGATCTCTCAATTCAGTTGGGATATGTTCAAGGTTACATTTTGGCTCTCGTGGACTTGTTTTAATTTTCTTCAGTATCAGTATGAACTTGCATGTAAGCAATTGATGGTCTGTTACACAGTTTGCCCCTGGCCTTCTTTTGGCTGATGATATTGAGCTTCTTCATTTTCACTTTCCACAGATGTCATCAATTTGATTTCTGTGTATTCATCTGGTATGAAGTGAAGGGAGATGCACAAAAATGCTCAAACTTGCAGATAATACCCATTTGACCTAGCCTCGATGCCTGGATAATCAGAACTTGACTAGAGGAAGAGTCAAATTTAAAAAAAAAAAATTTGTTGAGGGAAGGAGGGTAAATTACTACAATTTGATGAACTTGACCTATACTTATAGATGTAGTAGCTCAAAATACCGATGAGAGGAAAGGAGTCTTCACATCAAGGATCAATCCTATCCCCTCTATATACAGGGTAGATAGGGACAGACAACTTAGACATTGGCTACCCAAAATGAGGGGGTGATAGAGACACAAAGTGACTAGTTTACAAGCTTTCAAGAGGGAGATTA
>NW_006414674.1:2608-3873 GCF_000296735.1 Chrysochloris asiatica | reverse complement strand
AGGGTCGCTATGAGTCGGAACCCACTCCAAGGCACATAGCAACAACAACCACCTTAAGGTTCTCAGCCCGATTCGTAACCACTACGCTACTAGAGCTCCTTAAGAGTCTTATGATTCAATAGTGAGTAATTGTTATCATGACCAATTGCGACTGTCACAATTGTAAAAGTAGAGATTTTGTAACAAAAATGGGGGAGTAGTTAAACTTACAGTCCAGAAACAGAGGACACTAGGACCAACAAAGGAGACGATCAAAGGCGGAATGCGGTACTCTATCCAGAGAAGCAACAACCCCAGAGATGGAGGCAGAGATGAGGACACGGAGAGAGGGAGGAGATGAGGACTCCGGACTCATAGACAGAGAGGGACTGGGTACTGGCATCCAGGAGGCAGGCTTGCAGTATGTGCCTTTTGGTTGTTTTGTTGTTATTATGTGCCGTAGAGTCTGTTCTGACTCACAGTGACTCTGTACAGAGTTTCCAAGGTTGTAAATCTTTACGGGAGCAGAAAGCCTCATCTTTCTTGGTTGTTTAGATTATTATATATTCCCCTGCCCTGTGCCCCCAAAAGCAGAGGGAATGGAAGCAAATTCTGTTAAATGATGATGCACAGAGGAGATTATAATTATTGCAATGAAACAACGATGGTGTAAAGACAATGTTTTCCGATGTAAACTATCACTCAGTTTACAATAAAAACTTAAAAAAAAAAAATTGTAATGAATACATCATGGTCTTCCAAAATCATTTCTATTTTTCTTTAAGGGACTAGATGAAGGCAAGATTCTGAAGTGGAATTTAGGTAACCTCACAAAACTTGTATTATATCATTTCTTTGTAAGAATTTACACTCACTTCACATCAAATCATATAAACAATTCCTACAATAAAATAATTTTATTTAATCTCATTTAACCCAGACTTGCAGGTTGTTCTTTCTAAATCTGTCATACAGTTTCACACATAGAAAATATACTGGGAATTATTTTGGGAGCAGTTCCCATGAGAAAGTGAAAAAAGCAAGATGGGCAGAGGAGGAAAAAGTGAGGTGTGAAGCAGTCACAATGAATGCCTCAGCAGTTCTGAGGTGACTATGGAGCTGTGGTGGTAGTGGGTCTTCAGAATTATCCTTTCCCCTTACCCCATCAACTGGATGATAAGCAAATTTAGAAAGAAATTGATGTGTTTTCTCATCTGTAGGAGTCCTGGTGCCACACTGTAGAATAAAGCACTGGACAATAAGGTCGACTTGAACAACAAGGTCAG
>NW_006414674.1:0-1178 GCF_000296735.1 Chrysochloris asiatica | reverse complement strand
TGTGCAGCTACATACCCTTCTGCAAAAGTAAACTTTTGCTTTGTGAAGGTAATTTAGTCTTACCAAGTGTCTTTTTTTGTGCGACATCAGGGTTCATTTCTCACAACCGAAAAGCCTGCAGTGAAACTACTAAAGTATTCTTTTTCCTATTTTGCAACAAGCATTGAATTCAAAGAACTCATGCTTCAATAGTTTTCCTCATTTTGGGTTCAAAGAGACCTACTCTTCCATTACCTTTACAGAAAACACACAAACCTTTTTAGCCACAAAGCATGTATTCCACTGACAAGATATTTCACATTAGAAAGTTCAGGCTTCAAACTGCAGCTTTCGTAGCTCATATGGTTTTATAGTTTTCTTTTCATTTAAACCTGGAGAGATGATGTCCAGATGACTTTTATTTTGCTTTATTTTATTTCATTTCATTTTAGTATGTCAGACTTACTGACAACCAGGGCACAGAAAAGCAAACATTTCCCTAAACAGAAAGTGATTTCCAAATCATTCAAAAGCACTGTACTATTCAAAGGAATCTCAAGCAAGGTCATAGCAATCTGATAAACTGGAAAGACTGGTGATTTAGAAAACTTTGGCTAGAGTGTCAATCAGATCAGAGATATCACCCACACTAGAACAAAAAAGAAGAAAAAATGCATACGCAGCCTATCAAAGGAACATTCTGGATCTCTCTATTGTCCCAGTAAAGGTTCTCCTGCTGCTTCCAACTATTTTGTTCATGAATTAAAAACAGTAGCAAATCCCATTAGGAGCTTGTAATGTGGTTTATTTCAATCAAGAGACACAAAGGGAGGTCTCTTTGTGAATTATTAAAGTATGGAGAAAAATAATCAAACAGGCTTAACAAAAACTGTGACATTCCCTAGAAAATGCTGATGGAAATGAAATCAGGTCTCTAAATAATCCAGAAAAAAATAGAACTAATGTTTTGGTTTTTTTTTCCTTTTCCAATTTACCCTTGATCAGCTGATTACAAAAAGCAGAAGTATTAGTGGCATTTTTCAAATAAAAGACAGCTGAGGTAAAGAGTGTTAGCAGGTATATTCTACTTTGCATTGAACATGGTAGAATTTCTGACATTAATAACCTCTAAAGTATTTTCAACTTCCGGTGCTTCCCTGACCAGGCAGCTCAGGTAGGGCAGTCTCAGGGAAAAGGGA
>NW_006414673.1:1162-5389 GCF_000296735.1 Chrysochloris asiatica | reverse complement strand
GATTCATACCAGGTATGCAGGGATGGTTCAATATTAGAAAAACAATCAACATAATCCACCACATAAATAAAATAAAGAGAAAAAAATCACATGATCATATCAATTAATGCAGAAAAGGCATTCTACAAAATCTAACGTTCATTCCCGATTAAAAAGAAAACACTCAGCAAAATAGGAATGGAAGGAAAATTCCTCAACAAAATTAAGAGCATATATACAAAACCAACAGCCAATAACTTCAATGGTGAAAAACTGAAGTTGTTCCCCTTGTGAACAGAGAACAGGCAAGGATGCCTTTTTATCACCATTCCTATTCAATATTGTGATGTAAGTCTTAGCCAGACTTTAAGAAAATGAAACTAAAGGCTATCAAATTGGCTAAAGAGAAGTAAAACTTGTATTTGCAGTTGATATAATGCAGAAAATGATTGGAACTCATTGATATTTTCAAAAATCTGTTGAATTACTGTACACTCATAAACGATCTCTGGGGGTGGGAAGCACTCTGAAAAGAAAATCAGAAAAACAATACCATTTACAATGTTGTTGTTGTTAAGTGCTGTCAAGTTGATTCTGACCGATAGCAACCATGTAGAGAGTCTCTGAGGAATGACTGGTGAACTTGAACCGTCGACCTTGCAATTCAAACTAACTTTGCAGTCCAGAGCATTAACCCACAGCACCACACCAGAGATCCATCATTTACAATAGCAATCCAAAAGATGAAATACCTGGGAATAAATCTAACCAGAGAAACAAAAGACCTATCCAAAGAAATCTACAAATACTACTACAAGAAACCAAAAAGGACCTGCAGAAATGGAAGAATATGCCCTGCTCGTGGATAGGATGAGTTAACATTATGAAAATGTTAACACTACCCAAAGCAATCAACAGATATCAAGTAATCCCAATCCAAATTCTAGTATCATTCTTTGAAGAGATGAAAAAAACTAATCATTAACTTTATATGGAAAGGAAAGAGAGCCGAATTAGGAAAGCATTATTTTAAAAAGAAGAAGTAGGAGGCCTCTCACTTCTTGATCTCAAAAGCTACTACCCAGCCATGGAAGTCAAAACAGCCTGGTACTGGTAAAATGAAAAGAGATCAATGGAACAGAATTGAGACCCCAGATGTAAATCCATCCACTTACAGTGTGTTAATCTTCAGCAAAGGGCCAAAATGCATTAAATAGGGAAGAGACAGTCTTTTCAACAAATGGCTGAAATTGGAAAATTGGAAATCCATTTGCTGGAAAAAACTGGAGATTCATTTGTATAATAATGAAACAAGATGCATATACAAAATTTCATACCATATAAAAAATGAACTCAACGTGGATTAAAGATCTAAATATAAAGGCTAGAAATTATAAAGACCATCAATGAGAAAATAGGGACAGAATTAAGGGCTCTGATAAACGGCATAAATACACTGTCAAACACAACTACACACACACACAAACAGAAGACAAAATAGATGACGGGGATCTCCTAAAAATTAAACACTGATGTGCAACAGAGGATCCTGCCAAAAGAGTGGAAAAAGAGAACTCACAAATTGGGAATAAAATGTTTGGCAATGACATATCAAAGGACTACTTTCCAAAAGTTATAGAACACTTCAACACCTCAACAACATGAAGACAAATAGTCAGATTTTTTAAATGGGCAAAGGTCATCAATAGACACTTCACCAAAGACGACATTCAAGCAACCAACAAATATATGAAGAAATGCTCACCATCATTAGTTGTTAAGTGCCATCAAATCAGTCTCAACTAACAGCAACCCTATATTGGGTTCCCAAGGAGCAGGAAGTTTGAACTGCCGACCTTACAGTTCAAACCAATCTTGCAGCCCAGTGCTTATTCTACAGTGCCACACTAGGACTACATTGGTTGGCTGATTATGTATGTGGAGTCGGTTCCAACTCATAGCAACCCTGTACAGGGTTTCCGAGACTGTAAATCTTTACAGCAGCAGAAAGCCTCATCTTTCTCCAGTGGAACAGCTGGTAGTTTCAAACTGCTGACAATGAGGTTAACAGCCCAATTCGTAACCACTATGCTACCAGAATTCCTCAGGACTACATTGTTGTTGTTTTTGTTGTTGTTAAGCGCCATTGAGTCAGTACCCACTCATAGAGACCCTGTATAGGGTTTCTGAGGAGCGGCTGGTTGAGCTTGAACTGTAATTCAAAGAACCTTCCAGTCCAGTACATTAACTCAGAGTGCCACACTGGGATTCCTAAGACTACATTACAGAGAAGCAAATCAAAACAAAAATGAAATATAATTTTGTTATTGTTAGATGCCATCGAGTAGGTACCAACTCATAGTGATCCTATGCACAACAGAATGAAACACTGCCCGGTAACATACCAACCTCACAATCATTGCTATGTTTGAGCCCATTGCTGCTGCCATTGTGCCAATCCATCTAGTTGGAGTGTTCCTCTTTTTCTCCGACCCTCCACTTTAGCAAACATGAAATCTTCCTCTCCTGACAATATGTCTGAACTCCTGACAATATGTATGATAGACAAAGTCTGGTTATTGGCTTCCAAGGAACCTTCTGGCTGTACTTCTTCCAACACAGATGTGTTTGCTCTTTTGGCAGTCTTTTAATATTTGTTCTTTTGGCATGATACTTTTAATATTCTCCTAAAACACTGTAACTTAAATGCATTCTTCTAAGGTCTTCCTTATCCACTGTCCAACTTTCACATGCATATATAGTTGTTGTTGTTAAGTGCCGTCGAGTTGAATGTCAGGTTATTGAAAATACCATAGCTTGGGTCCAGTGCACCTTAGTCCTCAAACTGACATCTTTGCTATTGAACACTTTAAAGAGGTCTTGTGCAACAGATTTGCCTAATGCAATATGTCATTTAATTTCTTAACTGATGCTTCCATGAGTGATGGTTGATCTGAGCAAAATGAAGCCTTTGATAACTTAAATCTTGTCTCTATTTACATAGATGTTGTTTATTGGCCCAGTGGTGAGGATTTTTTGTCTTCTTTATATTGAGGTGCAACCCATACTGAAGCTGTGGTCTTTGATCTTCATCAGTTAAGTATTTGAAGTTCTCTTTACTTTCAGCTGAATTATATGAAGAAAAATGTGTCATCAGGATTGGAGGAAGACTCGGTAATAGCCTGCGATACGCCTTTAATGAGTCTTCCTCAAATCCTGATGCCACTTTTTTCTTCATATAATTCAGTTTCTCAGATTATGTGCTCACTATATAGATTGAATAAGTATAGTGGAAGAATATAACCCTGGCACACACCTTTGCTAATTTTAAACAATTCAGTGTTCCCTTGTTCTCTTCGAACAATTGCATCTTGTATGTACAGGTTCCTCATAAGCACAATCAAGTGTTCCGGAATACTCATTCTCTGCAATGCTGTCCATAGCTTGTCATGATCTAAACAATCAAAAGCTTTTGCATAGTTAATAAAGCACAGGTAAACATCTTTGTGATACTTTCTGCTTTCAGCCAAGATCCATCTGACATCAGCAGTGATAAATCTCATTCCATGTACTCATATGAATTTGGCTTGAACCTCTGGAAGTTCTCTGTCAGTGTACATTTGCAGTCATTTTTGGATTATCTTTAGTAAAATTCTACTTGTATGCGATATTAATGATATTGTCCAATGACTTACAGGAAAAATACAAAACAATATAAGCAGACCGAATGATTACTACAAGAACAAACAAGTTGCTCACCCAGGAGACATCAAAGTAAGTGGTTGGGTCCCCTCAGAGCAAACCCCTTCCAAGATTAAGACTCAATGGGAATACTCACTCTGATTTGGTGACCACATTCATCACCAATAAGGAAAAGTGAGGGAAAAACAGCATTGAAGCTACGAGCTAAGCCCTACAACGTTCAATAGACTCTTGTGTACCCAGGAAAAGACCTAGTTGGCCAGCAGCATGGCAAGACCCGGGGACTCTTGCTTGGACCCAGAGTCAGTGACATAGCCATAGAGGACTAGAGTGGAAAGTGTAGCATCCAGTTGATAAGATGAGAGGGCATATGCACAAGAACACCCACACTTTTAGATAATACCCACTTGACCTGGCTTCAATGACTGGATGACCAGAGGTCAACTAGAAGAAGCAAGAAGAGGAAAAAAAAAAAAAAGTAATCTGATACAGTTTATTGAACTTGACCTACACCTATGGATGCAGTAACTCAAAAGACGGAACAAA
>NW_006414673.1:0-478 GCF_000296735.1 Chrysochloris asiatica | reverse complement strand
AAAACCTTTTTAAAAAAAAAAAAAAAACCAACCTACCAACAACAACAACAAAGTCCAGGCCCAAATGACTTTGTTGTTATTGTTGACATTCAGAGAGGAGCTGACACAATTCTACTAAAACTATCTCAGAACATAGAAAAGGATGGAACTCCCAAATACATTTTATGAAGCAAGCATAACCCACATACCAGGCAAAGACATCACTCAAAAAGAATATTATAAAAAAATATTCCTCATGAACATAGATATAAAAATTGTCAATAAAATCCTGGCTAATAGAATCCAAAATCAAAAAAATAATATATCATGACCAGGTGGGATTCATACCAGATATGCAAAGATGGCTCGATACTAGAAAAACAAAAAATGTAATCCACCACATATATAAAACAAAGAAAAAGAACCACATAATCATATCAACAGATGTAAAATTTTAAAAAAGGCATTTGAAAACTCTAGTACCTGTTTCTGATAAAAA
>NW_006414672.1:5256-5855 GCF_000296735.1 Chrysochloris asiatica | reverse complement strand
GGCACTTAACAGCAACAACACTGTATAAAGTCTGAATTCTGGTAATATAGTGGGTTGTGAGTTGGGCTGCTAATCGAAAGGTCAGTAGTTCAAATTTACCACCCATTCTGTGGGAGAAAGATGAGGCTTTCTGTTCCTGTAAAGATTTACAGCTTCAGAAACCCTATACAGGATCATTTTGAATTGGAACTGACTCCATGGTACGTAACCACCACCCCCACTATATAAAATGTACTTGCCCCCCAACCACAACCCTGGCAACCACCAATGAACACTGGTCTCTCTATAGTTACCTATTCTTGCCTTCTTATTAAAGAGGAGTCATATAATATTTGACCTTACATGTCACTCAGCATTATGCCCTTCACATCCACCCATGTTATACTATATTTTCTTTATGGTTGTGTAGAATTCCATTGTATGTATATAACACAATTAGATTTTTCATTCATCCGTTGATGGGCACTTTAGTTGTTTCCATTGATTTGCTGCTATGAATAAAGCTGTTGTTAAGTGCCGTTAAGTCGGTTCCGACCCATAGCGACCCTGTACAGGGTTTCCGAGGGTGTAAATCTTTATGGGAGTAGAAAGCCTCATCT
>NW_006414672.1:4107-4735 GCF_000296735.1 Chrysochloris asiatica | reverse complement strand
TGTTTACCTTCTTTTACATTGTACTTGTTTTGATCATAGATTGACCTCCCAGATTCTGTGTGTTTGTTCTTATAGTTTTGTTCTGCTCTCACCTCTTCCTTCTGTCGATTTAATTCTGGGATGTGCTGCCACCTATGTCAATCTCTGGTTGTTGTCTGTTCTTATTGGTTCTCAGTCCACATAACTCCCTTTAGGATGTTTTTCATAGCAGGGTTGGCTTTGTCAAAATCCTTTAGCTTCTGTTTATCCTGGAATGTTTTGATTACACTGTCATATTTGATTGATAGCTTTGCTGGATAAAGGATTCTTGGTTGGCAAATTTTTTTCTTTCAGGGTTTTATATATGTTTCCCCATTGCCTTCTCTGTTTTTTTTAAATTTAAGGTGTTTATTGTGAATTGAATGAAAGTTTACAGGGCATATCATCAGTCTTACATTCAACAAATTATATATACCCTGTTGCATTACAATGATTATAATCCCCTCCATGTACCATTAGTTAACATTATTTCTCTCTATCTTCTTTAGCTTTTTAAAAAACAAAACAAAACAAAAAAACAAAAAACAAAAAAAACCACTCAGACATCTATAATAATTTACATCTCCAAAGGGCACATTCTGCAAGTCTA
>NW_006414672.1:2167-3998 GCF_000296735.1 Chrysochloris asiatica | reverse complement strand
GTTCTGACTCGATGGCACCTGACAACAACAGCAACAACATGAATAAAGCAGCAATGAACATAAGAGAGCATACAAATTTATCATTATTTTAGGTCTTTAGGGAGTTACGATGGCACAATTGTCAAAGTGTTTGACTGCTAACTGAAAGGTCAGCAGTTTGAAACCACGGTGGCTCTGTGGGAGAAAGATGTTGCAGTCTGTTTCTGTAAAGATTTATAGCTTTGGAAATCCTGTGAGACAGTTCTTCTCTGACTATGAGCAAGAATTAACTGGAAGGCAGTGGGTTTTTTAAATTTGCTTTGGTTTTGGTTTATAGCCCTAAGAGTGGGATTGTTGGACGATAGGGTGGTAATCTGTAGTTTTTTGAAAAGGCAGCATATCATTCTGCATAGTACTTGTATCATCTTAAAGCCCCACCATTAGTGGTTATGGTTCCATTCTCCCCACCTTCTCATCGTTTGTTGTTGTTTTCATCAGTGCCATGTTATCCAGGGTCAGATGGTATCTCATAATATTTTTGATTTGCATTTCACGAACAGCTAATGATTGTGGACATTCTCATTGGTGTTCATGTCATTTGTCCATTTTGTGATTGGGTTATCTTTTTGTTGATAAATTCTGTTTATAGATTTTTGAGATTAGACCCTTATTAGATGAATCATTTCCAAAGTTTTTCCGAAATTCTAAGTTGTCTGCTTGCTCTTTTGATAAGCATAAGTTTGTTTGTTTTAATTTTGTCTTCTATCAGGCATTCGTTGTAATGTTTGTTACCGTCTTCTTTTTATTAAAAAAATGTTGATTCCAGTAGTTTTCTTCCAATGCTGTCTACCAGGAATATTATGGTTTTAGGCCTGGCATGTATGTCTTTGATCCATTTTGAGCTAGTTTTTGTGTGTGGTGTGATGCATGGATTTGGTTTCATTTTTTCTGATGGTGGCTATCCAATTTTATCAGCCCATTTGTTAGATTGTTTCTTTCCCACAAAATGGACTTTGAACTCTTGTTGAAAATCAGTTGCCCGTATATTGCTGACTTTAATTCTAATTGGTTCTCAGGTCCATTCCTCTGGTTTTGCTGTCTATTGCTGAGTCATTACCAGGCTGTTTTGATTACAGTGATTGTAAGGTTGGTGGTTCAAGCTCACCAGCTGTTCCTTGGAAACCCAATACAGGGTCTCTATGGGTCAGAACCGACTCGACGGCACTTCACAACAACAACTTTTCTATCAGGGAGTAAGAGGCCTCTTGCTTTGTTGTTTTTTTCCACATTTATTCAAGATTTCTTTCCTTTCCATATAAAGTTAGTCATTACTTTTTCTATTTGAGTAAAGAATGTTGTAGAATTTGTATTGGGATTTCCTCAAATATGGAGATTTCTTTAGGAAGAATTGGCATTTCACTATAGTAAGACTTCCATTTCCTGAGCATGGGATGTTTTTCCATTTGTTTGGGTCTCTTTTAGTCTATGTTGTTGTTAAGTGCTGTCAAGTTGATTCCGATCCATAGCTACCCTGTATAGGGTTTCCAAGGAGAAGTTGGTGAGCTTGAACCACCAACCTTGCAGTTCAAACGGCTTTGCAATCTGGTGCCACACGAGGACTCCCTTTTAGTCTCACACTCAGAAGTTCGAAAGTACCAGCTGGTCCAAAAGTGAAAGAAGAGGATTTCTGCTCTCGTAAAGATTTGCAGCCTCAGAAACCTTGTGCAGGGTTGCTATGAGTTGGAACTACCCCATGGCGCTAATCACCAAATCTTTTAGTCTGTAGTTGTTGTTGCTAAGTGCCATCATTCGGTTCCGACCCATAGTAACCCTGTATAGGGTTTCCGAGGAG
>NW_006414672.1:629-1766 GCF_000296735.1 Chrysochloris asiatica | reverse complement strand
AAAAATAAACAGCAAAAAGAAAAACTCAACTGAATACTTCAATCTGTAATCACAGAAGAGGGAAAGGAGGGAGAGAAGAAAAAAAAAAAATCTGTAGCCTAATATGAATATAACTTTAATGTCCTCTCCTCAGCTTCTTGCTTTCAAAGCCGCCTGAGAGATTTCAAGATGCCAGTGTTGGTTATTATGTTATACCTCAGGTTTTAATTTAATTTTCTGCCTGTTTTGTTTTTAAACTCTCTTTCCCTCTCTACAGCCCTGGCCTGCCCTTTTCCATATTAAAAAACAAAACAAAAGACAAACAAGCAAAAAACCTTCAGGGTCTGCTCTTGAGCTGAGTATCTGTGCGCATGCGTGGCAGAAGAACCCACCAGTGGCAATCTATAAGCCTACAAACTTTTAAAATATTCCTATCTCTGTGGTTCCGAGTTTTGAAGCTCTGCCCTGGATCTACTTTGCCTGGTTTGCTGATGGCGAACTTCACTGCTCCTCTACCCTAGCCACCATCAAGCCCCGCCAGTTGACTTATATTTCTTGCAGATAGATACCAAGTAGAGGAATTGCTGGGTCATATGGTATTTCTATTTCCAACCTTCTGAGGAAGTGCCATATTGCTTTCCAGAGTGGTTGGACCATTTTGCAATCCCATCAACAATGTAGGAGAGTTCCAGTCTTTCCACATGCTTGCCAGCATTTGTTGTCCTTGCCTTTTTGATCTTTGCTGTTATTGCTGGTGTGAGATGATATCTCATTGTTATTTTGATTTTCATTTCTCTGATGGCTAGTGATCGTGAATATTTCTTCATATGTTTGTTGGCTGCCCAGATCTCTTCCTTGGTGAAGTGTCTGTACCCATTTTTAAATTGGATTATTTGTCTTTTTCTTGTACATGTGTTGTAGTTTCCTATATATTTTAGAAATGAATCTCTTATCTGAAGTGTCATTGCAAAAGATTTTTTCCCAATCTGTGGGTTTCCTTTTTACTCTCTTGGTGTGAAGTCTTTTGGTGCACATAAGTTTTTAATTTTTACTATGTCCCACTCGTCTATTTTGTCTATTTTTGTTTGTGTACTTTTCAAAATGTGTGGTAGTCTGTATATGCCCTGAATTAGCGCCCTCACATTTGTTCCTGTTTTT
>NW_006414672.1:0-529 GCF_000296735.1 Chrysochloris asiatica | reverse complement strand
TCTGTTAATATTTTCTACCTCTGTTTGTGTTCGTTTGGATAAGTAGTGTTTTCTACAAATTTGTTCATTTCTTATTTTGTTGTTGTTGTTTGGTGCCATCGAGTTGGTATCAACCCATAGCAACCCTGTGCATAACAGAACGAAACACTGCCCACTCCTGGGCCAACCTCACAATTGTTGACATGATTGAACCCATTGATGCTGCCACTTTGCCAATCCATCTCGCTGGGGGTCTTTCTCTTTTTCACTGACCCTCCACCTTACAAAACATGATATCCTTCTCCAGCGACTGGAGATGTCTGAAGTATGAGAGAGACAAGGTTTGGCCATCCTGGCCTCCAAGGAGCACTCTGGCTGCACTTTCTCCAACACATTGCTTTGGGTTTTTTTGGCAGCCCATGGCACTTTCAATATTCTCCTCCAACACCAACACGCAAAAGCATCAATTCTTCTATGGTCTTCCTTATTCACTGTCCAGCTTTCGCATGCATATGAGGCTATTGAAAATACCATGGCTTGGGTCAGGCGC
>NW_006414671.1:5035-5434 GCF_000296735.1 Chrysochloris asiatica | reverse complement strand
CAGTCGGACTGCCATTATTGTTTTGTATTTTTGCTGTCGGTCTTTCTTTCAAGAAGTATCTTCTGTTCTTCTAGCCGCTCCTGGCTGGTCTACTTGTCCTATCCAGTGGAAATTTCCCACCTCAGAAGATTCAGGATGGGGCTTCCATCTCCTTTTGATGCTTTTTTCATCATCCAATATTTTGTCCAGAAATCCTTTAATATTTCAAATTGAGGTTTGAAATTTTTATTCATTTCTTTCAACTTCAGAAATGTTGAGTGTGTTCTTCCCCGTTGGTTTTCTAACTCCAGGTTGTTGTGCATTTCATTTTAATATTTTGTCTTCTTAAGCTGTCTTTTGATATTTTCTGTTCAGCTTCTTGAATTCTCATTTCTTCTTCTTCCATTCACTTTTTAACAT
>NW_006414671.1:2492-3612 GCF_000296735.1 Chrysochloris asiatica | reverse complement strand
GAGGGAATAGGACTGATCCTTGATATGAAGACTCCTTCGCTCTCAGTTGGTATTTTGAGCTGCTACATCCATAAGTATAGGCAAAGTTCATCATATTGTAGTAATTTATACTTGTTTCCTTTACAAAAAAAAAAAAAAAAAAGACAGAGCCCCTTTTATATAATCAACTTTCCTAATATTCCTTTCTATCCCACGCAAGTGTCTATTTTACAATAGTAAATAAGGGAAACCAATATTCATAAGACAGTCAAGTGTCTTAACATTATTTCCCCTTTTACCCATTTATACTATGCCTTGATCCCTGTATCATAATGCCCTATTGTTTCAAGGTTGAGCATTGTATGATGTTCTTGATGTCATCCCACAACTTCCTTAGTGTCTAATGCATCAAATCTGTTCTGTCATGGTCTCTAAATTCAGGTAGGATATGTCCAAGGTCATATTTTGACTCTCAAAGATTTGTTTTATATTTCTTTAGCTTCAGCTTGAACTTGCATATGAGTAATTAATGATCTATTCCACTGTTGGTCCCTAGCTTTGTTCTGGATGATGATACTGAGTTTTTCCACTGTCTCAAAACCCTATACAGGGTCGCTGTGGCTTGGAACTGACTCGACGGCACTTAATAACAACTTCCTACAGATGGAGTCAATCTAATTCCTGTGTATTTCATCTGGTGAGATCCATGTGTATAGTTGCCTTTTACGTTGTTTGGAAAAGGTATTTATAATAAAAAGTCATTGGTCTTACAAAATTCTATAATGTGATCTCCAGCATCATTTCTATCACCAAGACCATATTTTCTAACTATTGATCCTTCCTCTTTGTTTCCAACCTTTGCATTCCATTCACCAATAATTATCAATACATCTTTATTGCATGTTTAATCAATTTCAGACTGAACAAGCTGGGAGAATTCTTCAATTTCAACATCACTGGCTTTAGTGTGTGGTGTGTAAATTTGAATAACAGTGGTATTAATTGGTCTTTTTTATAGGTGTATGGATATTATCCTATCACAGATAGCACTGAACTTCAAGATACACCTGAAAATGTTATTTTTGACGATGAATGTGATGCTATTTTTCATGAATTTGTAAATATGTAAACCATATGATTG
>NW_006414671.1:0-1311 GCF_000296735.1 Chrysochloris asiatica | reverse complement strand
AGTTGTTACTGTCATCTTGATCTCATATAGATAGATTGGAGTCCTGGTGTGGAGCTGAAGGATATGCACTAGACTGCTAACTGCAAGGTCAGTGGTTTAAAATCACCAGCTCCTTCTTGGATATCCTATACAGAGTCACTATGATTCAGAACTGACTTAATGGCACCTAAACAACAACAACAACAACAACAGACAGTTCTTAAAAAAGGATATGCGCAAGGCAAACCTATTTTATTAATTAAGCTAAACTACTGTTTGGTTTTAAGACTTCAGGGGATACTTTTGCTTTAAGTGAAATAGCTTCAGTGGTTCATCCATCCTTCACAGCTCCAGAAAGCCTAGAGTCCGTGAAAATTTGAAATTCTGTTCTCTATTTTCCCCCTTTGGATCAGAATTCTTCTAAGGAATCTTTGATTAAAATGTTCAGTCATGGCAGCGTGGCACCATTCAATGTTTCTGTTCTCATGACAAAGGAGAGCAATTGTTCATAGAGGCAATTAGTCCCATGTTCTAATTTCTCCTCCTATTACTGACTCTCTATTTTCCACTGTTGCTCCAGTCAACAGAGACCAATTGTGCCTGGGATGGCTGCATGCAAGTTTTAAAGATTCTATATACTACACAATAGCTAGAAGTAGAACAGAAGCACTAAACATATTGGGCCAGTTAACTGGGATATTCCAAGAAACCCTGACCTAAACTTGTAAACCAAGGAACCAAATTTGGTTCTATACAAGCATCTTCAGCAATTGCTCTTTATTTTTTGTCACTGTTGAATATATCACACAATTTTTGCCAATTCAACTTCATAGAGCTATACAACTTATCGACAGCAATTACAATAATCAATTGTGCAACTCTATACCTTAAGTACTTTAAATCAGTACAATTTTCCATCACCATTAAGCCTCCTTTCTCCCTTCCTCCCACCCTTGGTAACCTCTAATAAACTTTTATCTATACATTTTACTTTTCTTGTCTTTTACATAAGTTAGATTATATAGTTTTTGCTCTTTTGTGACTGATTTATTTCACTCAGCATAATTTCTTCAAGCTCCATCACGTGGTATTATGTATCAAGACATTTCTCCTACTGACTGAGTAATATTCCATTGTATGCATGTGTCATATTTTGTTTATTTATTCTCTACTGATGGGTATTTAGGTTGTTCAACTTTTTGTTATTATGCTGCAGTGAACAATGGTGTGCAAGTCTCTTTCTGAATCTCTGCTTTCAAGCCTTTGGGGTATACATACCCAGGAGTGGAATGGCTGGGTCATATGGTAGTTCTATTTTTAATTTTTTGAGGA
>NW_006414670.1:0-5432 GCF_000296735.1 Chrysochloris asiatica | reverse complement strand
ATAGCTTTTGGTATGGATTCCATCTCATTGTACTATTAAACAACATTCTTATCAATGAAAAAAAAAGATTGAAGTTTTCAAAGACTTCATTTTTCTTGGATCAACCATCAACACTCATGGAAGCAGCAGTGAAGAAATTAAACGACGTATTGCATTAGGCAAATATGCTGCACAAGAACTTTTTAAAATGTTGAAGAGAAAAGGTGTCAGCTTGAGGACTAAGGTGAGCTTGACTCAAGCAATGATATATTCAATAGCCTCACATGCATGCAAAAGATGGACAGTGAATAAGGAAGACTGTAGAAGAATTGATGCATTTGAGTTATGGTATTGGAGGAGATTATTGAAAAGACAATGTATTACCAAAAGAACAAATAGATCTGTGTTGGATGAAGTACAACCAGAGTGCTCCTTAGAAGCCAGGATGGCCAGACATTATCTCTAATACTTTGGACATATTGTCAGGAGGGACCAATCTCTGGAAAAGAATATCATGTTTGGTAACGTGGCGGGTCAGAGAAAAATAGGAAGTCCCCAGCGAGATGGATTGGCAAAGTGGCAGCATCAAAGGGTTCAAGCATGGCAACAATTGTGATGTTGGCCCACAACTGGGCAGTGTTTTGTTTTGTTTTGCATAGGGTTGCTATGAAGTGGTACCGACTTGATGGCACCTAACAACAACAACAATAGAACCGTGAGAAAACAAATTTCTATTCTTATAAGCCATCCATTTTGTAGTATTTTGTTATGGCAGAGCTATGTATCCAATACATTCACCACTTCATATTTTGTTTATATAGCTGTCTTGATTTGCAAGGTATACTGGAGTTGATGGGGTTTTTCTTATTTATATGGTCTATTACGTGGATCGTTTTTCTAATGTTGAACCATCCTTGCATACCTGACATGAATCCCACTTGATCATGATGTATTATTATCTTTTTGATTTGTTGTTGGATTCTATTGGCTAGGATTTTGTTGAGAATTTTTGTGTCTATGTTCATGAGAGATATTGGTCTATAATTTTATTTCTTAGTGACATCCTTCCCTGGTTTTGGTATGAGGGTTAGGCTTGCCTCATGGTATGTATTAGGGATTTTTCCATCCTCCTCTATATTCTTGAATAATTTGAGTAGAATTGGTGACAGCTCTTCCCTAAATATTTGGTAGAATTTACCAGTGAAACCATCTGGGCCTGAACTTCTTTTGGTTGGGAGTTTTTTTGATGACCAGATCAATATCTTCTTTTGTGATGGGTCTGTTCAGGTTTTCTACTTCATTCTATGTATGTTTAGGTAGATCATGTTTTTCTAGAAATGTCTCCATCTTTTCTAAGTTTTCAAATTTGTTGGATTACACCTTTTCATAATATTCTGTTATTATCCTTTTGATTTCTTTGGTTCTGTTGTGACATTGCCCATGTGGTTTCTCATGTGTGTTATTTGTGTCTTCTCCATCTTTTCTTTGTTAGGTTTTCCAATGTTTTCTCAATTTTGTTAATCCTTTGAAAGAACCAGCTTCTTACCATGTTGATTCTTTCTATAGTTTTTCTCTCTCATTTATTTCTGGTCTAATCTTTATTATTTCTTTTCTTTTGGTAGCTGTAGGTTCCTCTGTTGGTCTGTTTCTAATTGTTGGAGATACTGTGTTAATATGTTAATTTTGGTTCTTTCTTCTTCTTGTAAGTGTGCATTTATTACAATGAATTTTTCTCTCATAACCACTTTTTCCATGTCCCAAAGATTTTGGTATGCTATGTTTTCATTCTCATTTGTTTCTAAGAACTTTGTGAGCTCACGTTTTATTTCTTCTACTACCCAGTCGCTTTTCAGCAGGGTGTTATTCAGTTTCCAGGTATTTGACTTTATTTCCTTGGTCTGCCTATTGTTGATTTCTAATTTGATAATATTGTGGTCTGAAAAGATGCTTTGTAGTATTTTGATATTTATAAATTTATGGAGGTTTGCTTTGTGGCCTAACACATGGTCTATTCTGGAGACTGTTTCCATGTGCACTGGAAAAGAATGTGTATTGTGCTGTTGTTGGGTTGAATGCTCTGTGTACATCTATGAGGTCTATTTGGCTAATTGTGTTGTTTAGTTCTTCTGTGTCTTTGTTAAGTTTCTTTCTCATTGTTCTATCCATTTTTTAAATTGGAGTAATAAAATTGGCCACTATTATTGTAAATTTGTCAGTTTCTTTCTTCAAATGTATTCGAGTTTTTTTTATATATTTTGGAGATCTTTCCTTGGGAGCATAGATATTTATTATGGTTATATCATCTTGTCAATTGTCCCTTTAATCAAGAGAAAATGTCCATCTTTATCTATTATTCTGGTTTTTGCCTTAAAGTTTACTTTATCGGAGATTAGTACTGCCACTCCTGTTTTGTTTTGTTTTTTATTACAATTACTTTGGTATATTTTTCTTTATCCTTTAACTTTTATCTGTTTTTGTCTCTATGTGTAAGATGTGTCTCTTGCAGTTAGCATATTGAAGGATCTTGTTTTCTTATCCATTGTGTCACCCTCCATCTCTTAACTGGTACATTTAATCCATTTATATTCACTGTAATTGTTGGTTGGTGTTGTTGTTGTTATGTGCCATGGTGTTGGTTTCAATTCACAGTGACACTGTACAGGGTTTCTGAGACTGTAAATCATTACCGGAGCAGAAAGCTTCATCTTTCTCCCATGGGACAGCTGGTACTTTCCAACTGCTGACCCTGAGGATAGCAGCCTGATTCATAACCACTATGCTACCAGAGCTCCTTAGGTATGGATTAATTGCAGTCATTATGTTTATTTGTTTTATTGTAGTGTTGCTGCTTTCTTTGTTCTGTGTGTCTTCTTTGCTGAGTTCATGCTTTTTGTGTTCTTTCTTGTGAGTTTCCTCATAGTTTTAATGTTTCCATGTTCTTCTTGGATTTTCATTTTCTTGTTATATTGTGAAGTGTTAATTTTCTTTGAGGATACCTTATATTCCATTAACTTTTCCCTCCATATAGTGCAGTGTATTTTATACTGTAATCTACTTGACCTTCTTAGCATCTGGATCTCTGTGCCTATGTGTTTACCTTCTTTCACATTGCAATTGTTTTGATCAGAGACTGGCCTCCCAGATTCTCTTAGTTTTTTCTTATAGTTTTGTTCTGTTCTCGACTCTTCCATCTGTCAATTTAGTTCTGGCAGGTGTTGCTACATATGTCAATCTCTGCTTGTTGTCTGTTCTTGTTGTTTCTCAGTTCATAGCACTCTCTTTAGGATGTTTTGTAGTGTAGGGTTGGCTTTGGAAAAATCTCTTAGCTTCTGCTTATCCTGGAATGTTTTGATTATACCATTGTATTTGATTGATAGTTTTGCTGGATAAAGGATTCTTGGTTAACAGTTGTTGTTGTTGTTGTTGTTGTTTTTCCTCTCAGGGTTTTTTTATATGCCTCCCTATTGCCTTCTTGCTTACATGGCTTCTGCTGAGAGAGCCAAGCTTAATCTGCCTTGCTTGCCTTTATATGTAATGCTTCTCTTTTCCCTAGATGGTTTCAGGGTTGTCTCCTTATCTTCGATTTTGGAGAGCTTGATTATGATATGTCTCAGTGATTTTCTTTTGGGGCTATCCTTCCTGGGGTTCGTTGAACTTCTTGAACTTTTTTTCACTTTTCAGGATGTTAGAGAAATTTTCTTCCAGCAGTTCTTCAACAATTTCCTCTGTGGACTTGTGTGATTCTTCCTGTTCTGGAATGCTGATAATTCTTAAGTAATTCCTCTTCATGTTGTCCAGCATGAATTTTAGATCTTCTTCAGATTTGTTTAATCCTCTTTTGTGTTTGCTTTTCTATATTAGTGGTATTGAGAGATTTATTTTTCAGCTGACTAGTTCTGCCTTCCATCTTGTCTAGTCTACTCCTTTGCCCTTATAGTGTATTGTCTATTTATGATATTCTATTTTTGTTTGGACCTCTTTCTGTAGGTTTGAATTGTCTCCAATGCTGTATTTATCTTATTTGATTGTTCCTGTAGCACATTTCTGACTTCTTTATATTTCTCAACTCCATTGTAGAGTGTTTTGAAACATTTTATAATCATTTTTCTGAATTCCTTCTCAGGCATTTCCAAGGCCTGCCCTCCTTGCAGAATGTAGTCCAAGATACCTCTAAGTCATTTGTCTCAGACATTTTATCTTGTTTCTGGACATGTGCTGACATGGTCATCTGCTTTTGCTTCTGGAATTAGTGTTTATCTGTGGCCTTAATACTTAATTGAGTGTGTGTTTTGGTAATTTTTATGCTTTCTGATTGCATCCAGGTAGATGTGATAAGGATGTGAGCTTCCCTTTTCACCCTTCTTATTGCTTAACTCAGAGTAACTTTCACAGGTGTTGTCTGCCTCCTTGGTTTATGGCAGTTGGTATTGATTCTTGCCTGGATTTTAGTGTTTTATGGAGTGTACTTGTAGCTTTACTGTAGGGCAGCAGTTGCTTTCTCTTCTTGGGTAATATAGGGAGAGAAAGAGTCCCCCAAAGCTTAAAGGGGAACCCCAAACAGCAAAACAGCAACAGCAAAAAAAAAGAGAGAAAAAAAAACAAAAACTACAAAAAAAACGCCAACAAAAATTAGATTGGATACTGTAGTCTATAATCACAGAAAAGGGAGAGAGAAAAAATATATATATAGAAAGAAAAATCTGTAGCTTAATATGAGTATGATTTAATGTCCTCTTTCAGCTTCTTGCCTTCAAGGTCACCTGATAAATTTCAAGCTGCCACTGTTCCTTGTTATGGTGTACCTCTGGATTCAATTTTTGGCCTGTTTTGTTTTTAAACTCCCTTTCCCTCTCCACAGCCTTGTTCTGGCCTTTTCCCTATTAAAAAACAATTCAGGGCCAGCTCTTGGGCTGCTGGTCTCTTTAAATGCTGAGAGTATTTGTGCACATGCATGGCAGAAGAGCCCACCAGTGGCGGGGGTGGAGTGGTGTCCACTTGCTCAGGCACCCCCTCTAGTCACCAGAATAGAGATGTGCAAACAGTTGGGAGCCAATGAACAGATACCAAAAAACAAAAAACAAACAAACAAAAAACTCAGAACAAAACAAAACTGACAAAGTGTATTGCCCACTTTTGCTCCGAGGTTCCCATGACATTATTCTATTGTGTGTCTGCTCCCCCACTTGGTCTTGCTGATTGGTATTGCCCAGGTTGTTGACTCCAGGCTGCTGAGACTGGCAGATTCAGAAGTACGTGATTTCTTACTTCCACTACAAGTTCCACTAGCTATAAACCTTCAAACTTTTAAAATATTCCTACCTGAGGGGAACAAACAAGATGGCGGATCAGGTGGACGTATAGCAGAGAGCTCCACCAACAACAACACAGAATACCCGACCAAGCAGGCTCAGGGGATGGTCCCAGAACTCTGAACCACATATAAAGGAATACTT
>NW_006414669.1:3085-5483 GCF_000296735.1 Chrysochloris asiatica | reverse complement strand
GTACAGCCAGAGTGCTCCTTAGAGGCCAAGATGGCCAAACTTCGTCTCTCATACTTTGGATAAATTGTCAGGAAGGACTAGTCATTGAAGAAGGATATCATGTTTGGTAAGGTGGAGGGTCAGAGAAAAAAAGGAAGATCCCCAACAAGATGAATTGGTCAAGTGGCAGCATCGATGGACTCAAGCATGGTAATAGTAGTGAGATTGGCCCAGGATTGGGAAGTGTTAAGTTTTGCTGTGCATAAGGTTGCTATGAATAGACACCGACTCGATGGCACCTAACAACAACAACACCTCCATGAGTATAGGTCATGTTCATCAAATTGTAGCAATTTACACTCATTTCCTTTATCAAAAAAATTGTTTTGTTTTGTTTTTTTATCTTTCTGTAGTTGAATTCTGATTATCAAGCCATTGAGGCTAGGTCAAATGGGTACTATCTGCAAGTATGAGTGTTCTTATGCATCTCCCCTCACTTCATATCATCTGATGCTTCACTCTCAGCTCTAGCCCTCTGTGACTATATCCTTATCAGTGGGCTCAAGTGTCTCCAGGTCTCACCACACTTTGGACCAACCAGCCCTTCCTCTTCTCTCTTTATCTCCAGGTCAACGGGAGTCCATGGAACATGGTTGAATTCAGCCCGTTTCTTCATTGCTGCCTTTCCCCCTCTTCCACTCAGCAGTAGACCAGTGTGGTTGTTAGCAAGCTCATGTGTTCCCTTTGAGTTTCAGTCTTAGTTCTTCCTCCTATCTTGATGTCACTTTCTTCTTCATATAGCCCAGCTTCTCAGATTATTTTCTCAGCATACAGATTGGATAAGTATAATGAAAGTATGTATCTCTGGTTCCTCTTAACAAGGAGATGCTGAAAATTGCCCTCTAGGAACATTGAAAAAGTCACTCACTTCTCATTTGTCACTTTGCACCCTTAGGCGCCCCTAATCCTTCCTCCCCAAACCTGACCCATGCAAGTTCTGGTCTTAAACATTTATGGTGTGGTGTTGTGGGTTAATGCGCTGGACTGCAAGGTTGGTTTGAACCACAAGGTCAGCAGTTCAAGCTCATCAGACACTTCTCGGAAAACCCTTTATAGGGTCTACATGAGTTGGACCCAACAACAATAGGGTAACTAGGGTTAACTGCCTTGTTACTAGTAATGTATTTATTGGTGAATATTCAAGTATTTTTTTAAAGCCGAGTCATAATATTATTTACATAAAAAGCAATTCCCATCTGTGAGCAAAGTGAAGACTCTTATATGTGAACACATCCCCTGACAAGGCACCAAAAACAAAACCACTAAACCTGCTGCTCTGGGGCCAGTTCTGACAACGCCCTAGAACACAGCAGGGTTTCCAGGGCTGTAAATCTTTATGGGAGCACACAGTCTCATCTTTCTCCATTAAAGACCTGATGTGTTTGAATCGCCAACCTTGCAATTAGTAGTCCAATGCTTAACCCATTTTGCCACCAAGGCTGCTCCTGACAAGGAGCACCAGAAATGATCCCCTGCATCAGTCCACAGCCTGTCTGCATAGCCCCTTAGGCCAAAGCTGCAGACCACAAGAAGCCCCTGGGTGGAGCAAAGGGTTAACACGCTCAGTTACTAAAGGAAAGGTAGGAGGTTAGATTCTACTTAGAACCAAAGACCCGGCAATCTACTGCCAAAAAATCAAAGTAAACACTTCTAAGATCCTCTAAACTCTGGCACTGGAGACAATGTTGGTCCTCACCCACTTCCGAGTCCACTCGTGTTAAATTGAGTTCTTCCTACAGTTTGCTGTAGGAAGCACGTGGTATATCTTCCTGTCACCCAAGAGACCGCTTGGCATGCTCTTCCGTCCTCCCTGGAGAGCCTTCCAGTGCGGCACAAGGACCAAGGGAAACACTGTTCTCCTTACCAGGTGACTTCCTACACACAAGTACCAGGAAGTCTGATGACACATGCTCGGAATCAGAGACTGTCCCTAGAAACTGTTCCCGCCACCACACCTAGGACACCTGAGGCAATTTGTCCTCCAGCCTGGTTTCTCCTTATCTGCACCCTTAGGACAATATCCCTGTGCAGAAGTAAAACCAACACCAGGGTTTCCAGAATTTCACAGAATTTCCTGAAATCCACATCCAAAACAGTGTTGAAGGAAATATCTCATTGGCTTGACCTTGGGTTCTGATAAAACAAAATTTTCTTTTCCTGTATCTCAGCCATCCTCCAGTCCCTTCTACATACATACATGCTTGCAATTTCCCTCTGCTTCCTCCAACCCTTTCTAAAATTAAACGAAAGCTCGTAACTTCAAGTGGGACTCAGGGAAGACAGAAACCTGTGGTTTGCAGGGAGGTAGGTGAGTCTGTCCTGGTCTTGCTGCCCTTTCGGAGAGCTCTGGGAGGGAAGT